>NW_010126134.1:0-3708 GCF_000699245.1 Pterocles gutturalis | reverse complement strand
CTGCAGCCCCTCCTGGCTGGGCCCAACAGCAGCCAAGCCTCCCTGGTGGGGGCCTACAAAGCACCCATCGACTTCGGCAACAGTGAATTTTATGGCTTCTCTGAATTCTTCTACTGCACCGAGGATGTGCTGCGCCTGGGGGGCCAGTACAGTGCCCACGCCTTCACCTCTGCCGCCCAGGTGGGTGCTGCCCCAGCCTTGTGGCCAGGGAGCTGCCGTTTCTGGGGCTGTGAGGGAGCCTGGGCCATTTCTCTGCTCTGAGCCCTGCCTTCTCCTTCCCCCAGGAGTACTGCAGCCAGCGATGGGAGGTGCTGACCCAGCGCTTCCGTGGTGGCCTCTACTCCGCACATGCTGACCAGCACCGGCTGAAGTAAGTGGCTTTGCTGAAGGGGGCCACGGCTGGACCTCCTGGGGGTTTTTTTGCTGGGGTGAGGGACTGTGGCACAGGGGGTAGCATCAGGCTGATGCTCCCATGTGCTGTGCCTGCAGGTATCAGTGCTTCAAATCGGCCTGGATGTACCAAGTCCTTCACCAGGGCTTCCACTTCCCCCTGGACTACCCCAGCCTGCGCACAGCCCAGCTGGTGTACGACCGGGATGGGAGCCATCCTCTACAAGACACGGTTTCTGCCACTCAGGTATTGTCCTCGGCTCCCTGATGGTGTCACTCAGGGAAGGGTGGCTGGGGAGGAGCAGGAGTTACCGCACTGGGTGAGGGCTCTGCCACCCCTGGCAAGGGGAGCAGCGGTGCGTGACCCAGGTCATGCCCAATGGCATCTCACTGCCCGTCCTAACTCTCTTCTCCGCAGGGATCTCCAGCAGGAGAGCATCCGGCAAGCACATGCCTCCTGGTTGCGCCTCTCTTTTGTCTACAACCACTATCTCTTCTTCGCCTGCATCCTGGTGGTAGCGCTGGCCATAGTCCTCTACCTCCTGCGGCTGCGCCGCATCCACCGCCGGCAGCTGCGCTCGGCCCAGCTCAGCCTGCTCTGGCTGGACAAGGTGGTGGTGCCACCGGGCCAGGGAAATGGGCCATGACACAGGTGGTACCCACTGCTCAGCTGCACCAGCAAAACCAGGACTGGCTGACAGCCTGGCCTCCGAGGGCTTGGACTCTTTCTTAAAAGACCTTCTCAACTCTGCACTCTCATCTCCACATCAGCACCAGAGCCTGGGGCCGAGGCAGTTATGGACATTGGAGCTTTCCTCTCTGCCTCACCCCAGTCCTAATCTTTACCTTCCTTGGCCTTCAGCCTTCGCCTTGCTACATGGTGTAGAGCAAAGTCCTCTGCTGCCAGCAGGCTCAAGGCGCAGCCCTGGCAGGTCCCTCAGATCAGCAGGACACTATCACCAAGGCGACCAGCCCAGGGCTGTGGCATGAAGCACAGAGCCACCCTGTGACTCCGGCACCGGTTTGCAGAGCAAGTTGGTGAGATGCTGCAGCTCATCACCCGGGGGGTGGATATTCTGTGGTCCCTTACAAACCCACGGGCTGGAGAACATCAGTCACCAGCAAAGTTACTGCAGCAACCAGGTGAACCACAAGTTTCACTGAGCTGCTCTGCCCAGCCTTTGTGGAGTGTTCCTTAAGAGGTGTCCCCCTCTTTGCCATGACTTTGCCTCCCAGGACAGTCTTGTGGTGGTCCTAGCCAATGCCCCAGGCGTAGCACTGAGGGCTCAAGGATTGGTTCCTAAGGCACCATCACAGTGGGCTGTGTTTCCTTTCATACATTCCCTCCTGGGCACATCTTCTCCGTGCTGTCCCACACGTTAACTGGGCATTAGTGTCAGGACCAGTGGTTCTCTCCCCACTGAGCGCAGGCTGGGCCTGCCGCTGGGGTAACCACCTCCTTCCAGCCCAGCTCACTCCCCCAGGCACATCTGGGCTGTGCACAAACCTTCCTCCCCTGGGGCTGGAGCCCCTGATGACTCAATGAAGTTTGTCACTTCTTACTTGAACTCAGCTGTTCCCATTCCTGTAGCAATAAACAAAGCCCTTGAGCCATCTAGCACTGGTTTTGCTTTTTAGCAAGCACCTCCCCAGCAGCGACAGCTCAGGCTAGCAGCATGACTAGGGGCCTGTGTACATCTGCACAGCATTGCTCTGTGCCACGGTGGTGGGATAATGGAGGTGCTTTCTTGCCAGCAAATGTTCTCTTGAAATTCCAGCAGGACAGCTGAGCTCACCTCCTGCCTTGGCAGCAGCAAGGGAAGCACTGATCCAAATTGAACGGTTGTGATCCTTGGAGATGGCATCCTTTGCTGCCCTCCTCCCAAGACTGCTCACTCACAGGCCTTGGAAGAGGTTGCTCACTGCTTTTTACCTTATTCCCCACGCCAGTCTTACGGAGCTGTCTGGCAAAGAGGCCACTAAGCTTCTCCAGCTGCTGCACAGCCACGGGGATGGCTCCGGCACAGCCACCTACCCCCAGGGAGTCTGGGCAGGTACCCAGTTCTCCCTCTAGCACATGCTGTTGCCTGCCTGTGAGCCTGTGACCCTGTCCCCACAGGACAAGTACACAGGTGGCATCAAGGATAAAACTTTCCATGCATCAGTGTGCTGCCAGCCTGCAGCTCAACAGCTGAGGATCCCAGCCTTGTTCTCATGGTGCAAGAGCAGGGTTAGGGGGAAGGGAAAAAGACAGAATAAAACCAAGACTGTTCCTCAGTCTCAAAGCAGCAAGTGACTGCCTCCAGCATCGCTTACTAGAAAAAAATTTATTTCCGCAACACAAATTTAACAAACACAAATAAATACATATAAATTACCTGGTAAATAAGGGGAAACCTAAAACACAGCGCCTACTCAGTTCTTCTCAGAACCTGGACACAGGATGGGGGGAGTGGTGGTACCTAGACATCACCGCAGCACCCTCACTGCTGAGGTGGGAGGAGACACAGCACCACTTTAACCCTCTCCAGCGGGCTGCCAAGCAGTGGAACCCCCTGCCCTGCACCCCAGCACTTCCCTTATCATACCCACAACCATAATCTTTCTCAGCAAGGACCACCCTCACGGCAGGGGACTGACCATACAACAGAGGATGCAATGGGCTCCTGCCTTCTCATGCAGAGGGGAAGCTGGTGTCTGAAATTACCAGGGATAGGGTAACTAGCTGGGCAGCATGGGCTAGGAGCAGGGGTTTCACTCAGGGGGCTAAGGCTGAGCACACTGGAGGGAGCAGGGTGAGCACTGCAGGGACAGGAGTCAGTGGCACTACACACAGATCTCTCAGGATGATGCTCAGTGACTGCAGCACTCAGACAGGTGAGGGGATCTTCTCCTTGTAGGATGGCTGCTCCCAGGGCCAGGATTAGCAGGTCCTCATCCCAGGCAGGGGTGCTGCCTGCCATGTTCAGGGGCCCAGCCATCACTGGCCCAGGACGCAGTGCTCAGGGTGTGCTGGGGCAGTGGATCCAACCACTGTCCCAGCACCTCTGGGGCCTGCCTGGTATGGGACGGTAGAGGCTGGAACAGCAGAAATAGCTGGGGAAGGGAGAAAGGAGAAGTTAGCACCAAACTGCACCCACAAGGGAGCCCCCACAAACCTAGAGAACCATAGTCTCAGGCAGAAGCGCTTGGTTTGCTTAGGCCCAGCACAGAGCCAGTAGGCCCCTGCTGAGACCAGTTCAGCACAGTCACAACACACAGAAGCCAAAGCATCTCCCACCCAGCAAGGACCAGGCTGCGGCTCCCTCCCTGCCAGAC
>NW_010126133.1:4385-5452 GCF_000699245.1 Pterocles gutturalis | reverse complement strand
CCCCCAGCCCGGCCTCCATCCATCCCCCCATCCATCCTTCACCCCCCGGGAGGGGACCCTGCACCCCTTCCCCGCTCCCTCCTGGGGTTTGGGTGCCCTGTGCTGCCCGGGGTGCAAAGCTGCGGGGGGACACCCCTAGTGACCCCCTCTCTGCCCTGTTTTGGGACCAGCAGCTAGTGACCGATGACGATACTGGTGCTCTGAGATGAGTGGTTTGTGTCAAGCATGTGATGGCCCTGGCTGATGTCCCCAGCAGCTGTCCCTGCTGTCCCCTGCCCTGGCTGGGTCCTGTGTGGAAAAGGGAACGGAGGTCTGTGACCAGAGGATGCTCTTCCTGAGTCCTGGCATCTTAATGGAATCACAGAACAGTTTGGGCTGAAGGGAGCTTAAAGATCACCTAGTTCCAACCCCCTGCTATGGGTGGGGACATCTGCCCACCTTCGAGGGCGTCACTGGCAGGACAAGGTGCTGTGCTCCTAGCAAAGGTCCTCGTTGCTGTTTTCCGATGGGAAGAGAGCGAGAGGCCGGGTCCACTTGCCAGCACAGCCGGTGGGAGATGCAGGAGGACACCACCATGGTCCATGGGGGCTTTAATCGGTCCCTGCAGCACCAGGAGGGCTCGTGCAGCTCCGCAGCCGAGCTGGGGATGGAAGCATTGTGCTCCGTGGGCATCCGGACGTTTCCTGGGCTCCGGCTGCTGAGGGGCGGTGGGGTAAGCGCTGCCGCTGTGGCAGACGGCGACAGATGCTGGTGGGATGATGGGGCAGGAAGCAGCTCTGCCTGGGGGATTAGTGGGGAGCAGGGCTGGCAGGGAGCCCTGCATGGCTCTGGGGAGGGGGATTGTGCCCATCCCGGGGTACCCCCGTGTCCTGCAGCCCATGTGACCAGGGAATCGGATGCTTGGAAGGGAGATGGTGCTTGGTCAGGCTCCAGGTGAACTTCTACTCAACTTTCTCTTTGGAGAGAGAAGCTCTGGGAGCTCTTGGTGAACCATCTGCTGCTTGGGCTGAGCGGCGCCGGCAGCCAAGGCTGCGTGGGAGCGGGCACGGCGGGTATCGGAGCGGCCC
>NW_010126133.1:0-4350 GCF_000699245.1 Pterocles gutturalis | reverse complement strand
GCACATCGTGCTGCCGGCAGCCCCATAGCAGAGGGGTGCCTGGCCACAGACCCCATCCGCACCGAGGGCTGGCAGGAGCAGTTCAGGCATCACTGTGGCTGGACGGATCAGGTCAGCTGGTGCCAGGGAGGTTTTTCCCAGCTTTAAGGGCAGGCCAATGGTACCTCTTCTTTGTCCTGTCCTTGCAGAGGGCAGCTGGACATCACGGCCTGGTAAAGGCCGCATGAGGAGGAGTTCTGGGTCTTCAGTTGCTTTTTGAGTGTTTTTCGGTCTCGCAAAGGGATCCAGCCTAGGAAATTGCAGGGATTCAAGGCGATGCTGCTGCCTCAGGGCCAGCTCCTGTGCACCTCCAGCAGCAAGGGCCACAGCTGAGCAGGTTCCCAGTGTCATGGTCACCATCCAAGCATGTGACAGTGCAGGGACACCCACCCCTGGGATGGAGCAGGGCCTGGGAGCACCAGCGCTCCCCATGCCCAGTGTGTCGGAGCCGTGTTTTCCCTCCCAGGGGCAGCCATGGGCAAGCACAGCAGTAAGCTGGCCCCAGAGATGCTGGAGGACTTGGTGAGGAGCACGGAGTTCAGCGAGCAGGAGCTGAAGCAGTGGTACAAGGGCTTCCTCAAGGACTGTCCCACTGGCATCCTCAACCTGGAGGAGTTCCAGCAGCTCTACATCAAGGTGGGCTCTGGGCAGGGGTCCCAGCAGTGCCGGTGGGGCTAGAGCATCCCGCTCCTGCTGGGGCAAGGGGTGCTGCTTCAGGTGCAACCTCTGTGCCATGTTCCCGCTCCTCATTTCCATCTCTCTCTTCTCTCCTCCCTGCAGTTTTTCCCCTACGGAGATGCCTCCAAGTTTGCCCAGCACGCCTTCCGCACCTTCGACAAGAACGGGGATGGGACCATTGACTTCAGGGAGTTCATCTGTGCCCTGTCTGTCACCTCCAGGGGCACCTTCGAGCAGAAACTCAACTGGGCTTTTGAGATGTACGACCTGGACGGGGATGGGAAGATCACGCGCTTGGAGATGCTGGAGATCATTGAGGTATCAGTGCTTAAAATCCACAGGGGTAGCATGCTTTTCCCAGGCTTTTCACAGCTAGTGGGTCCCTTTTGGCACCAAAAAATGAGTTTTCCTGTCCAGAGCCTTGTCTGAAAAGTCCCCAGTGTGCAGCAGGACAGCTCGTGCCAGCAGCAAACTGGGTCCCAGCAGAGCAGCGATCCTGTCCCCTGCCTTGTCCTGGCACCTCCTGCCCATCCAGCATTCCCACTCTGGTACTTTGCTCCTCTTCTTCCTCCAGGCCATTTACAAGATGGTGGGGACTGTGATCATGATGAGGATGAACCAGGATGGGCTGACGCCCCAGCAGCGTGTTGACAAGATCTTCACAAAGATGGACAAGGACAAGGATGACCAGATCTCCCTGGAGGAGTTCAAGGAGGCAGCCAAGAGTGACCCCTCCATCGTCCTCCTCCTGCAGTGTGACATGCAGAAATAGAGCCCTGGGCTCAGCGCCGGACTGGCTGCAGCCAGCCTCTGCTCCCTGTGGTGGTCTCACCCCCATTTTCTGCTGAGTCCCCCCCATGCCTGCTTGGCCCCAGGCGTGAGCCACATCCCATCCTTCCCACCACCCATCCGCCTCTGCTCCTGGCTGTGCCCTGGGCAGCCCCCAGCCCATGGGCTGTATCTCTCCCTCGATGAGCAGAGCCTGCTCTGGGTATTGCCAGGTTGAGGTCATCCCCAAATCAACCCTCTCCCGTCCTGGAGCTGGACTCCCTACAGCCGATGGCGAGCATCCCGGTTCCCCAGGGCCAGCTGTTCCCACATCCCTGCTGCTTCCTCCCGGCTTTCCCCACTGCTCCTCCTGGCTCATTCCCCCTTCCTGACCGAAACCAGCTCTTTCCCCTTTCTGCTGATCCCCCTCATTGCTTGTGAGTCCTCCAGGGAGGCTGAAAAGCCCCAAGTCCTGGTCTCCCCTTCCCTGGCAATTCCCTGCATGGCTGCCTGGGGGGCCAGGGCTGGCCTCAGGGTGCTGGGCAGCTTGGGCAGGGGGCTGCACCCCCTGGAGGGCTCACTGCCTTGGGTCCCTCTGGCCCAGCTTTAGCTTTGGCTGCTGGGAACAGCCAGGGTTGCTCAGGGGACTTTAGGGGGACAGCAAAAGTATCCAATGCTACCCCTGGATGTGGCTGGTGTCTGACCCCCAAAACCACCTCCCACCCCCCATCACCTGGCAGAGCCTGTGAGTGACCCCACAACTTCCCCGGCAGCATCCTGGGTGCTTTCTGGGGTTTCTGGCCTCCCTGGATATTGGGGGGATGCCTGGGGTCCCAAATCGAAGGCAGGGGCCAGCCAGCTCCTCCGTGGGCTGCCCCGGGGTAGGGTCGGGAGTGGGGGTGCTGAAGGCACGTCCTGGTGCTGGTCCAGTGAGTGGCACTAATGGGGGGACTGGTGGGGCCTACTGGGGCTGTGGGGGGGGTCTGTATCTGTACCTACTGAGCCTCTTGGCAAGGCTCTGAGGCCACAAGAAAAATGTTTGGCTCCTTCTTCTCCCCATCCCAGCCTCCTGCCTCCATCCCTCCCGCCCCAGGACAGGAATATTGTCACTGATCAGTATTGAGTCTGCACGTCGTGGTGTCGATGGCTGTAATGTCTGTTAGGAGATGGTGGAGTTGTTATTTATTTTTTTAATGGGAAAATAAACTGTCCCCCCCGTGTGGTGTTGCCCCCCAAATGGCTTACTGGGGGGCAGCTGGCTGCTGCAGCTGTGGGGAGAGGGAGGTGACAACGCTGCACTCCCGAGCGTCCCTTATGGGTCTCATCTGAGCCTGTGACACCCCCAGGAAGGGACAAGCCCTTGGGGACAGTGTGGGGGGGGCTCAGCCTTGAAGATGGGTGGGAGTGGAACCCTTCAGCCATGCAGGGAGCCCTGGAGAGGGAATATTATCTCATGGGGGGAGATAGGACCAGACACCCCTGGTCTGTGCTGGGAATAGGTGACATTTGTCAACCAGAAGCTGGGCCCTGGCTGCTCCCTTCATTCAGGGCTGAGTGTAGCCAGAAGACCTGGGGGCTTTGTCCTGGGCCCCATCCCAGCACCATCACCAACTGTGAACTTGCTCTCTCTGGATCTTTGTCCTTCTTCTCAGCCTCCTCTTCTCCACCCCCATCTTTCCTGCACCTATTTTCCTCTGGCTTTTCTTCTCCATCAGCAGCTTGCAGAGGCATTGGCTGTTGCTAAGGAGCTTTCACCAACTTCAAACACTGCTCTGGATTTAACCAGGGCTGGCTCCCGGCTGTGCGGGTGCCGCTCGCCCCATCCTGCCTGGCTCCAGCGTGCAGGGAGGTGTGGGGTTTGGCTGCCAGCCTGTGGATCCCCAGCATCTCATCTGTCCTGCAGCAGCCAGCACCTGCACACAGAGATGGGGGGATGCCAAAACCATGGCTGGTGTGGGTATTTTTAGGAGTGCTGCTAATGGAGAGCTCTCTGCACCTCGGGTTTAGCAGCCGTGCTTGCCCAGGCTCTCTGGGAGCATGCATGTGTGCGGTTGCACACGCAGTGCCTGGGGACAGAGGGATGGGGCACGTTGTCCCCTCTGTGTGGGAGCCTGGGGCATGCCAGTGCTGCTGTCCCAAAGGGCAGGAACTCAAGCTTGAGAGGGGACTCAGCTTGAATAGCCTCAGTGATCCCAGGGCTCCCAAAGCTCCTGATTCTCTTGGGGCCACCCCAAAGGAAGCTCAGGCATTTCCCAGGGGGCACCTGCAAAGGCTCTGGGGAGAGGGGGGCTTTGATGAGGCTGAAACGATGTTAAACTCCCAGAAAGACATCCCAAAGGGTTTGGGATCCAGGCAGGGGGGTGAGCCCCGTTACCTCTCTGCTCTCCTTGTTGAACCCAGAGCAAGCAGGGTTGTGTTTGATCAGCCCCAGGGGGGGGGACAGGGGTGTCCCCAAGGCGGTGGTCCCTAGGGAGGGTTGGTGTCCAGCTGCTGGCACAGAGCTTTGGGCAAAACCCTTTTGCTCCCCTCGGTGCTGGGGCTCTGCGACCTCCCCCCAGGCACCGCCCTGTGCCAGGTGAGGTGAGGTGGGAGCTGCCATCCCTTGGTCCTTCCTGGATGGTGGATTTGGGTCTCTGGGGCCCAGTCCTGGCCCCTCGAGGTCCTCTGAGCGGTGGGGGTCTGCTGGGCCTGGTGGATTTTCAGCCCGAGCTGGAAGTCAGGCTCCACACAGCTCTGTAGCTGGACTCAGTCCCGCGAGCATCCCTGGGAGGATGTTTAGCGAAGAGCCTTAATTAATACCCACCTCACTCCATTAACTAGCAGGTTACCTTGGCACGGAGCAGAGCATGAGCTGTGACCCCCCCC
>NW_010126132.1:0-6207 GCF_000699245.1 Pterocles gutturalis | reverse complement strand
CGGCATGGTTCCCAGCCATCTCCATCCCATCCTGACTGCATTCTTGGTCCGTGCCATTAAGCAACATCCATAAGCAAGGCCTGGGCACCATCTAGCGGAAATAAAAAAATCTTTTGCTGGCAAAGTTTTGTGCCTTTTGAATGACGCCTGGCTGTCCCTGGTGTGAGAACACTGCTGCCCTGACACTTCCCCAGCTCCCAGGGAAAACTGCCCCGACGGTGAGGTTGGGTATAAAACTGTCTCATTCAGGCAGAAATGGCATAAATGTATAAACCAGCACCACCTCCCTGCACAGCTGCTGGTAAAACAGCTGGATTGTTGTGTGGTGACTCTGTCTCTATGTCCTGGGACAGGCAGAATTTTAGGGATGCTCACCCCAAGCCCCCTCCTGTGCCTGGCTCTGCTCTTCCAAAACTCATTGCCACATAGTACAGGTGGCCGTCAAATGAAGAAATGGCAAGTTTCCCACAGAAAGGGTTTTTCCTGGAGTAGTGCAGTGCAAACCTGAGCTCATGAGCGCTGGGAGGAGGGGAGCTCATGGGGTGACTTGCTGTCACCCCTCATGCCCTGACACCTGCAGCAAGGTGACAGCTGGGAGAGAGGTGGCCACCAGGTCTGGGAAGTGGCTCTTTGTTCTTTGGCTGCGTATTTCTGGGGAAAACGTTAACTTAGAGCTTTAATACACATGCATTTAATTCCAGTTTCCATGTGGTTTGTTTTTTTTTTTTTTTTTTTCTTTTCTGAAGGGCAGCAGTTAAGGAAGCAATGTTTTCCTGTGTGGGTGGTGAGGCAGTGGCCCAGGTTGCCCAGAGAAGCTGTGGATGCCCCATCCCTGGAGGGGTTCAAGGCCAGGCTGGATGAGGCTTTGGGCAACCTGGGCTAGTGGGAGGTGTCCCTGCCCATGGCAGGGGGTGGCACTGGATGGTCTCTAAGGTCCCTTCGCACCCAAACCATTCAGTGATTCTATAATTCTATAGGGGGCAGATGTAAGGATGCAAGGAGGGTGAACTGGGAACCCTAACTGGAGATTGCTGCAGCAGCCCAGCTGGGCAAGGCTCAGCCCCAGTCCTTTCCCTGAAGCAGGCACAGCTGCAAAGGGTTTCCAGGGATGTATTTTGGGGCAGCATCCTCATCAAGGAAACCTCACCCAGCCCTTGGGTATTTAGCCTCCTTCTCTCTTCCAGGAGGGCAGCAGCTGGCTGTCAGCTGCTCCTTGTCCCAGGTCCCTGCTGAAGTGAGACTGAAACCAGCTCTTCTGGGAAAAAAATAAAAGCTTTATATCTAATAAAGTGTGTGTGGAAGACAGAAAAATTCAGGCTTTTTGGGAAACTACAAAAAGCTAACAGGCCTTGTTACGCAGCTCCAGGTATTGATATCAACTTCCTCAGCCTTTAGGGGAAATTCCCCTTTTGGGGGCATTTTTCCCACTGCTTTCCTCCCCTTGCTAGTGCTTACAATCCTTGGGTCCAGTTCAAAGCTTGGAAATGCTCCTGTAGATTTTGGGAGGCGCTGACCCAGCTCAGCACAGGTTGTGGTGTGCAGGGCAGCTGCGTGAAGCTGCAGAGTCCCTGGAAGGATGTTTTCTTCTGTGGTGACAATTGATGTCCCCCAGGTGGGATGATGGGTGTGCTCTCTGGGAGGAAAGCCACCATGTCTGGGGTATCTCAGAGCCCCCAGCAGCGGGGGACGAGCCCTCCTGTGGACACTTGTGTTCCACCTCTCAGTAGATGTGCTGGAGAAGCCTAGTGTCAACAGGTCCTGCTTGACACTCCCCTCCCACCAAAAAAAAAAAAAAAAAAAAAAAGATGATCCAAGGACAACTTCTGGGCAGGAAAAGTATGTGTTCAAGGAAACCTGGTTGGATGGCAAGTCCTCCTTGGGTTGCTTTGTAAATAAACATTGGGGGCGTGTAATGCAATAGCACGTCCACTGGGCTGTTTCTCTGCAGCGTGGTGTTAGGGTGTGTGTTGTGGGGCAGAAATCTGGAGGGTTTTTTGGTTTGTTCTTTTTTTTTTGTACCAGCCACTCAACCGCTGAACTGCTTAACCTTCTCCACAGTCAGCACCTCGGGAAAGCCAGAAGGGAGGAAATCAGGCTATACGAAAACATGAGCTGCAGACCCGCCTGCAAGCCAACAGCAAGCTGTAATTTACTGGAAGGGAAGGTCCTCTTTAAATTTACAGACAAGAGCACATACAGAAATGTAACAAAAGCATGGAATGATTGCCTGGCAGGGAGCAGGGGATGCTGCTGCTGCAGGAAGCAGCCGTGTGGCTCAGCCATCACATGTTAAACAGTTTGTTTTGGGCAGGTTGTGAGCCCACATCCTTGCTGAGGAGCATCTCCCCCTACTTCCATTCTCTGCCATGCCCCCCCCCCCCACAGCCAAAGGTTGGGGGGTAGTATCCGTGGCTGCAGCCACCAGCTCCTGCATTCAATACCTAACTTCTGTCGGAGACACAGAGTGTGCTTTGGGAATATATATGAAATACATATGTGGGGTTTTTTTGGATCATTAACTGTTGAAAGCCAAAGATCTAGCAGTGCAAAGCAGTGCTGTAAAAAGCATCTCGCTCAACCGAAAGTCAAGAGATAGATGGATGCTTACGGCTGGAAATAGAGACTTAGTTGGAAAGGGGATGCTTCTGCTCAGGCAGGATTGGTCACGTTGCTAAAGAACACCCTGGCTTTTGACTCTTTCCTGTTTATTTTCTATTAGAGCAACTGAAAATGTTACAATTTATTATCAAAATAATTAATTTTCTTATTAGAGCAACTAACAGCAGCAAAGCGCTGATCCCTGCTGTGGCATCATCTCTCTTTTAAAACCAGTGCAATAAGCAAACGTGTCTTTTATAGGCTTATTTCTTCAACTGCCTAGTTGCCAGCAGTCCTGTTTGTATCCTGAGCAAAGCGGGGATGGGATGGTTCCCACAGGCAGGCGAGGGCAGCTGGGGATACCTGGAGGGCTGGCAGGAGCTGGCACATCCCCAAGGGCCTGTGCAGAAATGAGGCGATGCTCCAGCACGGGGCTTGCTGGCAGAAGAGCAGGGTGGGGGGTACCTGTGCGTGTGGAAAATGTCTTGGGAAATGAGACCTCCTCAGAGTCTCATTTGCTGCCTGAAAAAATCTTTGCCTTTATTCCTGTTTATTATTAAAGCATCTGAATCAAGATCATTAGCACAGCGGAATGGTTCTTGCTGTGCAACGCTCACCTTGTGCTCCGTATGAACCATAAAAAGGAAATGACTGACACTGGTGATGAGAGGAGGAGGATGTTCCAGATCTGGAGGGTAGTTTGCACAGGTCCTGTCTCCACTTTGCAGGAGCTTGTGCTGCAGATCACAAGGGCTGCATTTCCCAGACAGGCTCCCTGGATTTCTGTGATGGGTTTGCCCTCGGCTGGGAGCCAACCCCACACAACCACTCACTCACTCCCCCCTGCTCCTGGGGATGGGGGAGAGAATTAAAGGGGTAAAGGGAAAAAAGACTCGTGGGTTGAGATAAGAACAATTTAATAACTAAACTACAATAATACTGGAAATAATACTATATACAAATGTACAAATGAGTGACACACAGTGACACTGCTCACCACCCCATGACCAAGGCTCAGCCCGTTCCCAGCAAACGATCCCGGAGCAGGGAGAGTCCTGAAATCGCATTCTCAGAACACAGAAAAGAGCCCAAGTGTCTCAGACCGAGGGCTGACCGAGGGAGGAGGAAGATCCTGGGAGAGGGACGACCCTGAGAGAACCAACCTGGAAAGAGCTGACCTGGAGCAAGAAGGGACAAGCTTCTGGGGGGCCCTCACTTATATCCTGGCCATGCCGGGCATGGGGTGGAACAGACCATTGGCCAGTTTGGTCTCAATCCCAAACCTAAGATCAAATCCCAGGCTGGTCACTGGGGCTGTGCTTCCTCCCAGCTTCTCCTGCCCCTGCAGACACGGGCACAGCAGAGAAGCTGGAAAGTCCTTGACTGTCCTGGCAGCAGCTCTGCCCATCAGTGTGTGATCAGCTTCTGCTCAGCACAAAACCAAACACAGCCTCTTGCTAGCTTTTATGAAGAAAGTGAACTCTGACCCAGCTGCACCAGAACAGTTTCCCAGACTGCACCCACGCACCCAGGTGAAGGTATTACAAATGTTAATTGCTAACAGGCAGGTGTGTTGGTCTGCAAGCTAATTGCCCAAAGCCAAGTTGTTTGAGGTGGGTGATGAGCAGCTGATGATTTCATCACCTCATCTGGACCCAGTGACTGCCCTGCTGCTTGCGTGGGCTTCCTCTGGCGGCTGGAAACCAGCTCTGAGACATGCCTGGGGGCAAGCTGGCATTTGCTGTGCCAAAAAACTGGAGAACAGTTGCTGTTCTCAGCACTTCCCAGCAATGAGTAAGTCATCCTGGAAACGGGCGGCAGGAAACTGAAACTCTGCCTTCCTCCCAGGGAAAAAGTGATCTCTGTCCTTCCTGCGTGCCATCTCCCTTGTCACCAGCCACGGAGTGCTGGGTACCACACGTGTTGGAGGTGAGATGCTGTGATACACGAGGTCTAACGCATCCTCGCTGCCTCCCAGCGCAGGAGGATGTCTCCACTCCCTGCTGCTGGGTACCACACGTGTTGGAGGTGAGATGCTGTGACACATGAGGTCTAACGCATCCTCGCCCATGCTCCGGAGGATGTCTCCACTCCCCTTTGCGGCCCAGCCCAGCCTCTCTGGAAGCCCTGCCTGTACTTACCTCTGTGCCCTACAAAGGCGCCTTTCATGGAGGTGTGCTGGAGGGAGGGAGTTAATTTTTAATTTCCTGTTCACTGAGCCAGAAGTAAGATTTTAACAGAGACTGTGCTAGACCAAAGATGTTTTGCTACTGCTTAACTAGGACTGCTTGGCTCTGCGCCACTTAAAATAAAAGGCTAGACCCCAGAAAAGAGCAGAGCATCGCTACGGTCACTGGAAAAACAAAACCGTGTGACTCAAATGCTGCTCAGGCTGGGGGTTTCAGACCTTGAGAAACCTCCCCTGTGTCCGTAGGTGGAGGTGTTTGTCGGGGTGGGGGCTTGTATTTCTCCCCTCGGGCACTTGAACGGAAACTGGGGGGGGGTGTCCGTGCCATCTGGCAGAGTTTTGTGGCAAGGGAGTGGCTTTCATCCTCTCCGCCACAACCCATGGCCACTGCATCCGCTTCTCGGGTGGGGAAACGGAGGTGCCCGTGCCCCGGGGACCGAGCTCTGCGGCCGAGCGCTGTGCAGTGGGGTGGTGTCTGGACAGCCAGCTCCGGCACATTCAATGGGAGGGAGAGGTACCAGCTAGGTTTGGCAGCAGCAAACGACGCACCACGCTTCGTCCCTGAAAATCCTGTGGGTTTAAAGGCATGAATGCAGTCTGAGAGTTCTTGACTAACTAGGAAATGAGATGAAGGTAACAAGGGGTGCATTAGGACACCAGGGAGATGAAATCTCTGGATTTTTAATGGCAGCAGTAAAATAATTCTGCCTCGTGGTCCAAGTAGCTGATATATTAGCCATGGTTTCCCTCCTGTTCCAAGCATGCACCATCAAGGACAAAGCAACTAGGACCCTAGAAAGCAAGGTAGCCCCTTCCCAGGGATGCTGGGCTCAGGATGGTTTTCCCCATCAGGCTGGTTTTGAAACAGCCATTCTGCTTCTCCGAGTTTGCAGAAGATTTCCACCAGCTAGGAGGGCCATGGTCTTGAAGTGCTCAGAGATGCAGAAGGTGCAAGGGTAGAGGTCAAAAGCCAGCTTCTTCAAGGGGATATAAAGCCTGGAAAGGGCTCAGTGTGGGGTAGGTGGGTCTGTGTACAGCTGGCAACCCCAGTACCTAGAGCAGCTACTGGGATGTGCTTTCTCAGGAGATGAGAAACAGCTAAAAAAAAAGGTATTTTACTTGTTTTCATTCTCCTTGATCCCCTGCTGTTGCTAACCAATCCCTTGGTGTGAGTCGGATCAGAAGGGGCATGGTGACGGTGCGTGTTTTGATGACCCTTTCTGTAGGGTCTGTATTTCCAGAGCCTGCCCTGACCCTTAGCAAGGGCAGGTGGCTGGTCCATGTGCCAGGCATGAGCAGAAGGTTTTGCTCGATGTACGTGGCACGGCATGCTTTTCTTAACTCCCCTTCTTGCAGAAACCATAAAGGGTTGTGATGTGGGTAGCAAAGTGCCGGTATCACAGAATCACAGAATCACAGAA
>NW_010126131.1:0-5851 GCF_000699245.1 Pterocles gutturalis | reverse complement strand
GTTGCGACCACATGGTGGTGGTGGTCCTGGCACCAGGACAGAGGGTCAGTGGCCAGTAACTAGGGGTGTACCCTGGGGGTCTGTACTGGGTCCAGGTCTGTTTAACGTCTTCGTTAATCATCTAGATAATGGGACAGAGTGCACCCTCAGCAAGTTTGATGACACAAAACATGGAGGAGTGGCTGATAGACCAGAGGGTTGAGCTGCCATCCAGAAGGACTTCAGCAGGCTGGAGAAATGGGCTGACACGACCCTCGTGAAGTTCAGCAAGTGAAAGTGCCCATGGGGATGAACAGCTCTGTACATCAATACACGCTGGGGGCTACCTGGCTGTAAAACAGATTGGCAGAAAAGGACCTGGGGTATCAGGCTTTTGGAAACTTAATAATAGTCTTTCCTGGGTTTGCAGGGAGCTTGTCTGAAGCCTTATCTTTGGCTTGGGTCTTCTCTTTAAATCTAATTTACTGCTTTATATTTTTTTTCTTGCTTTAGTGATGGTCTGTGTCATTTTGCTTATGTCTTGAGCAGAGTTAGTGTTTGCACCCAGACTTGAGGAAAAGTTGCTAGAGTCCAGTACTCTGACCAGGTTCTTTTAGATATTCCACACGTGAAGGGTGTAATGTTGAGTATCACACTTACTTAATGTACTTGATGCGACACGGGATTTCTGATTTAGTGGAGCAATGCAAAATATACTGAAATCACAAGACAAATGTGCATTAGGCTTGTCAAAATATAGCAATGGCAGCATACAGTTCAATCACAGTACCAGTGTGATTCCCATTACCTGTCTCTGTAATAAGCTCACCCTCATGACACTGAGTGGCCCTGTCACTCGGAAGGAACATGTGGGTTGAAGCCAGCTCAAGCCCATTGCCCTCTTAAAAATTCTTTTGTTGTTCAGTTTTTATGTTCTGTATTGGGCTGAGCCATATAATCCTTCCCCGTGCTAGTCTGGCTAGCTCAGGGAGACATTTGCACTCCTCAGGGAACTAAATGGGAGAAACTTTGGCACCATCGGTTGATCCATTCAGCTGTTGATAACCAAAGGCCAACCTCTGGTCTCCTTTGTGTTGAGATAAATAGAGGCCTTGCTTTGCAAAAGCTGTCACACCTTACCTTATTCCCTGAGCTCCCTGGGCACCTTGCCCTCACCCATATCCTCCAAGCCTTGATTCCGTTTTAGGGGTTTATTGGTCAGCCCCAAAAGTGCAAGTTGCAGACCAGGGCCCAGTTGTTCCTGTGCTTTACAGCCATGCCGTCTATGAAAGATCCTTTCTCAGAGAGCAGAAGTCCAGCTGCTGAGCTGCTAGGGTTTCTACTCTAGTTCAGTCAGCCTTAGCAAGAGTAGTGTGGCTTCAGTAACTTCCTTCTTCCCTTGGGAAGAAAGCAAGATGGTCTTTCATTGTATAAAATTACATGTGGTGAGGAACCTGCCAAGAGCAGCCTGTTAGCAGCATCTCTATCATATGTAGATACAGACAGCTGAAACATGAGAGTTTTTACCTTTACCAAGTCACGTAATGAACATCCAAGGGAACTGACTGGCATGCTCTGCCTTGAGAAGGGCTATTCTCCAAAAAACCACTGCCTGTGTTTTAATTTATGGAAGTGGTTTTTGATCAAATATCTACTTAGGATCCTTTCTGTGGGAGGACTTGTGAGTTTGGCTAAACTGACTTTTTTCCTTGCGTGAGTAATGTTGCTTTGAACTGTTTGTTCACTAGTAGACCTATTTGTTGCTTAGGCTGCCATATTTGGATAATTTAGCATCCTGGCAAGGAATGTCTCCCTAGAAATTCTGGAGAAATGTTTGCTTGCGCTACCTTGATTGCTGGGAGAGAATAACTTGAGGGCTCTTGTTTCAAGAGCTGATGCAACACTGCATGGATTTTTAGCATGAGCAATACTGTCTGTGATTCCTTAGTTCAGCAGAAACTAGCAGGTACCCTTAAAGTCAGAGCAAAACCAGGGTCATGATAACGGCAGACAGAATGTTTTGAGGTACACGAGCGTGCAAATCTTTCTGGGACATTTCAGCATCTCCAGCGAATGAGATTTCCAGGTAGGTCATTTGTTCCGTATCTTCAGTTTGCCTGATCTACTATGTCATCATGAAGTTGGGAAGTAATAATAAAACCTGCATTTAACCTGTCTGTTGGCTTTTACTGTGATGTTTTAATTATGCTCACATCTGACCTATTTTTTCCTGTGCTGTCTGTTGCAGTTCTTCATGGCCATGGCAGGGTACTAAACGATATTAGAGGAAACCAACATTAAGACATAATTTCCACAGAGCTGTTTGGAAAAGCAGTTGTCATTGCCTTCCTGGTGCAGCATGGCATTTGGACTTGGTGTTCTCTGCCTGTTACTACGGGCAATAACAGGTAGGAGTTTACTTCTTGTGTATCTGAGTCACCCAGAACTGGTGAAGCAAATACTCCTGGAGTGCGTATGCAGGTCTGAATGAAATATGCATAAGGCAAGAGCTGGGAAATCTTGTGACTCCTCAGTGCAAGAAGTTCTTCTAAGGTACAGCTTCAGTTGATTGCAACGGAGGAAGGTGGTTGCAAGTTGCTGTTAGGAGACAATTTCAAAAGGGCAGTTTCAGGGGCGATGCATAGGGCAAGAAGGGATAGTGGGAGAGTTCAAAGAGTTTTTCTTCTTTTTCTCTTGTAGGACAGCAATTTAAGAATGATATATTGCTTGTGTTCTAAGCTAAGCTTTTTTCATCTGAAATATCATAGGGTGGTTGATTTATGGGAAGAGTAAATGCATTTGTTTATCTTTCTTATCTCATCATCCCCTCTACAGACATGTATTTCCTTTCAAAGACTTACAGGAAAGTCCTGTAAGTTTGTGCTTCAACCACAGAGATAGGTATTTATTTCCATAATTAGACAAATGAAGAATGATAGCCATTCTTAATACTGCCTCTGTGTCATAGGGAGACTTAATCTGGTGTAGACAGTTTTGACATGGCAACTACAGAACAATATATGCAAACATACTCAGTTATCTGGCTTTTATCTCCTGCAGTATAAACAGGATTGGCTGTTTAATGAGGGAGAGCCTTGGTGGTGTGCTACGGCTTAAATGGACTGCTGAATTTGGAAATGTTGGATGGGGGGGGATATATGTTAACTAGAGCTGTGCTTGTAGCTGGTTTGAAGTAGTCACCATGAGGATCAAGCTTTTTGAGGAGAACATGGAGCTGAGGTTTTTGTTGCTGCAGTAAGCAATAAGTATTCCTTTTGTAGATGCTCTCCTGTGATATACTGAGTAGCTGCTGTAGGGTCCATGCCAGTATCTTTAGGGAAAAAAAACACAATAGAAACTTCCATAGGAGGCAATAATGTGCAGTAGACACTGAATTTTGGCTGTAGAGAATGTCGCAGTTTTACACTTTTGATAATGTTGTTAATTGTTAGCAGGCTAGAATATCCTCCATGTGCATATAGAAAGCTGTGTTTTCATTCTTCAGTTGCAATTTTGCTCCCCTCTCCTGATTTATCTGCAAACAAGACTATTGCCCTCAGACTGCCAGCTGTATTCCAAGCCTCTCCCTGCGTCTCAGGTACCAGCGCACAGTGTTTAGGAGCTAATACATTCTAGTATCACATGTTATTGTAGTATAAATTTTGGTATTTATTTATTCCTATCTTGAGAATTAGTGGTATTTTCTATCCAATTAATATTAAGTCTAACTAAACTGGAAGGTACTTGCTGATTTCCAGGATATGTTTGCTGAAATACATCAGTGGATACTTACCTTTGTTCAGTTAAAAGGACTTCTTTTTTGTGCAAGCTTTAAGGTGAATTGACTCAGGCTCAGGAAGCTGCTGTGTTCATTTTGCAGTTTTTCTCTACACATGAGCTTGTGCTTCTGAAGGCTAGTTTTTCTTTAAAAAAAAACAGGTTTCTTACCACTTGTTTTAACTTAAGGTAATGAGAAGGCTGACTTAGTATAAGAAAGGCTTGACATTGCATCTTAGAAAAAATGGTCTCATTAGTGAATATCTTCAGAAGGATACTGAAGAATATGTTCTCTGATTTGTCAAAAGAAATTGAGGTGGGCTGCTGCCCCACCGTCACCTCCGTGGCCGCAGGGGGATCTCTGCCCCACCGTCACCTCCGTGGCCGCAGGGGCACAGCTGCCTCACCATGGTCTTCATCATGGTCTGCAGAGGAATCTCTGCTGTGGTGCCTGGAGCACCTCTTCTTCCTCCTTCACTGACCTTGGTGTGTGCAGGGTTGTTTCTCTGTCTTATATTTTACTTCTCTCCTGGCTGCTGCTGTTGTGCAGTGTTTTTTACCTCTTCTTGAATATGCTATCACAGAGGTGCTACCAACATTGCTGATGGGCTCAGCCTTGGCCAGCAGTGGGTTCTTCTGGGAACTGACCCTGTCTGACATTGGGGCGGCTTTTGCTGTCTACTCACAGAAGCCACCCCTGCAGTCCATTTCTTCTCACTCCCTGACTACCGAAACCTTGCCACATAACCACCACAATGAAAAACAAAGCTAGAACAGTAGGTGGATCACCTAGTGGATACAGATATCTACCACGGACTAGTTTCTGCCTCTCAGGAGGCTTGAGCTGGATGTGACAATAGGTTTTAGTGTGTACGATGTATACCGTGTAGCATGCCTATGTCACTCAGCATTTCATGCAATCTGGATGATTGACTTCCCAAACCTGTGGATGCAGTTCCTAATTTCTCCATGTAGGCATTCCTTATAATGCCAGTCTCATTTCACTGGCTTATATCCATTCATTGGTGAAATCAGCTTGTATTGAAAGAGATTTAAATTACTCTGGCCATTAATAAAAATCAATAGTTTTTATGCTAATGCATCTGGAAATTCTGTTTTTTCCTATGAGAGAGACACAACATTGCTTTCTGCCACAGAAACAACAGTTTACTTTGCAACTGGGAACCAAACGCGTTGGAATCTACTCAGTCTGGCTCTCATCTTGAGCAGGTATGTTGTAATCTGGCATTTGAGGCAGACCTTGCAAAATACTGCTATTGAAAAGCAAGCTTTTCTGCAAAAGCAATAGCATTCTCATGGCTGACTCTTAGTTTTCTCATACAGTGTGTTCATATTGTGATGCTTTGTTCTGAGATTAGCCACTCCAACAAAAATGCAAAGATGGATTGGCAGGTAATTGCAGTCACAGGTGTTGCACAGTCTAGTCTCCTGTTTTTAACTCCGTACAGCCCAACCATATGTTACGTGATTGCCCAGAGTCTTTGCTAGACATCACTGGTATCCCTTTCTTTAGGAGAGGGTGTTTCTAAATACATTACAAGCCATAAATTTTTGGCACATTTCACTACCGCTGGTCTTGGACTTTGAAGACTAAAATGAATACCCTTTTCTTCCCATGTGTCTAACACTTGAAACTCAGGCCAGGAGTGTGAAAGGACACTTCAAGAAATAGGTGTGCCTTTGAAATGCCAGTGGAACCACTAGCCTGGGGTCCCAGTGCGTTCTTTGTTACTTATACTGCCGTGGCCAGATATTCTTGTAATGTGTTCTGGTTCACGCAGGTCTTTCCAGAGAGAAGAGACGGTGTAGCCTGATTGTGATCTCTGAGATTATCATGAGTTATGCAGTATGCCGGGTTAGTTCACATTGTCCACGTCTCTGTTGGAAGTGGTCTGATACTTCCTTGTGGAGGCATGTAACGGCTACACCCATGCATCTGCCTCTCTAGTCTCCAACTGCAAGTGTTCATTTGAGCCGGAATCCATTAATTAAGCTGCCTTTTTGTTTTTCTCCTGACATATACTATTGTGAATGATGAGGCTGCGGCTGCCAGAACTCAACTGACACCTTTGTT
>NW_010126130.1:0-4806 GCF_000699245.1 Pterocles gutturalis | reverse complement strand
TAAAGGTGTATCAGTGAACACAAATTAGAGAAAGAATTAATTATTTTAATATTCTGCGGTACAATGGAGCAGTTTTTTAAAAAGGTTCTTTTGAATTGGTCCTTGTACTAATAGTACTCTAATGCAGACAGCTCTTAATCATTGCAGCTCACTATTCTCTCAGAATCACTGTGTTCATTTTGGTAGTACTAGGAAGGGAAATATTCAGTAATTCAGTTTTAGCCTTAGAAAAGATTCATCACAAGGAATAGTTAATAGAGGTCCTCTACTTTGCATTAGCTCATATCAGGAATGAGCTAGGCATTAGTACTTCTTTTGGAGTAGGGTCCTGTTATTTTAAAGAGTAAGCTCATAGCAACATATCATTATGAGGTGGGGGAAACTGCTTGATTAATAACAGTTTGGTATTTGCAAGATATTCTGTTTTTCTTTATTAATTTCCAGCATTCTGGATGATGATGTTCTTAAGATTCCCAAACATGTAGTTTATTTAAAGGAGGGGATGAAATAAGGGTGCAAAGATTAACATCTACATTCCTTCTTTCTTAAAAAATACCATAAATACAGCAGTCAACTCTACGTATTTATCTTCTTATTCACCTGTACTGTTTCAACTCCCTATATATTTCACATTCTTATTAAAGTTATGTGTTTACAAGTTCAGCTTAATGATACATTGATTTCCCATTATCTGTGTATTAAATTTACATAGTGTCCTATATACATGGCGTAGAATCACACTGAACTTTCCAACATAGAATAAACTTTGTAAAATAGGTCTAACAAGGAGACCTTAAATAGCCCTTGGAGTAAAGACACAGTGACAAGGGATAACACATGAATAAAATGTAATTTCATGTAAATTAGAAAAAATGTGATTGAAAAGAAAAATATTTGCAATACGATAGGTACCAATAATCAATTAGTTGTTCCTGAGATCTTAAAAAAAAAAGTTCTCCAGACAGCATTTAAAATTCATAAATGCAGTAGTGCTGTGGGATAACCCTGCTTGGCAGCTTGGCAGATGGAGGAAGGAATAAGAGCAAAAGCAAGAAAACTAACTCCATCAAAGCCAGACTTAGAAATCACATCTTTGAGAACAATTCATACCAGTGTCAACAAAGCTCAATATAAGAAAAACAAAATTATTAGAATCATAATCTTCCAAGTAAGTATTAATGGGTTTCAGTGTATCAGTGGGTACCAGAACTAACTGGGTCTTTTTTTTTTTTTTTTTTTTTTTTTTTTTTTGTTCAAAGCACTGAAGCAGTTTTACAGTCGAAGATTTTGGATGTAAAGGTGGCAATATCTGGTGTGGGTAGATTCACTGATGTCTAATACCATCAGAAATTTCAAAGAACACACTACATCACCATTTGTCAGAAATGACCTTGGTATGATTAATGTTATCTTAGGGTAGAGATGATGTGAAATAACCTTTGGTGCACTGTTCAGTCAGATTTTATTTGAGACCATGTGATGGGGAAGAAGAGAGTGGAGAAGATGCCAGAAATGCTAGGTTAAATATCCATAGGTTAAACATAATTTTTGCCTGTGTCTAAGTCTGTAGAATCGAGTCCCTGTAGCACATTTCTTCTGATATAGGGATCATCAGTTTCATGAGACTCATCTTAACAAGGTGTAACACACACGCTACACCCAATGGAATGAAACATATATGTCACATGTAGATATATCCTTGATGACTAAAGCAGCTCAAGATGGTGATGAAACTCATTTGAAACTCAGAATAAAACAATTTTCCTCTATTAAAAAAAGCCCAGAATGAGCAACAAGAATGGTAAAGGCATTTTGTCTTTTTTTCCAGGCTATGCTGAAATAGTAGTGTTTTCCTAATTTGGCATGAAAACAATTTCCCAAATGTTGTCATATATAAAATCTGAGCCTATTTTGGGTTCTCCATGGTTTTGCCCTAGTAAACAAGGAATGTTAGCAACTACAGAAAGCATAAAAAAAAAAATGAAATAATTTACAACTTCTGCTCTGTGCTATTTTTTTCCGTTGAACTCATACAGCAGTTACCTTACAGCTACCAGAAGAAATTGTGGGATTTGCTGTGCTAGATTTCAATATGCAACCAATAAAAAAAGCTCCACCTATTTTTCCAAATTTAAGCTTCCTGTAACATTTCTGTTGTCCCAATATTTAACCAGTCTCAAAATATGGATTAGGAAAAGCTGCCTGAGATAAACTGTAGAAAAACAGAGATTATAGAGATAGTTTGTCTTCAGCACTTCAAAGTGCTGTCATCACAATTCTTTCTGCATTAGTGAAGACATCCATACCTTGAAAAAAGCAAATGTTTTGTAAAGGGGCCTAAGCAGAAATGTGCAAATATCAAGCTAGAAGGATTAATTTCTTTTTAATTTATTACTTCAATGAGAGACCTCAGCAGCTTGCATTGATCTTTGACATTCCTCTCCAGGCACTCAGCATCTTGGAAAGTGAGTCACTTGCTAACAAGCATTCTAGGAGCTTTCTTTGTAACAGTGCTCAGTCCTTAGACAGTTCCACTGTTTTCAGTCAGTACTGGCGGAGGCCAATGTCTGAAAAATACAAATTTAGAAGTTAGGAATATCTATTCCAAAACCCTACCCACTGTCTGTTTCTTACTTTTATGCTGTTTAATGCACAATGAAATAGCACAGCTTTTGGGGAAAACAATCTCAGTCAATCTGGTTTCTTAAAGGTTTTTCTACTTGTTTCCTCTGTTAGCTGAAGCTGGAAGAACAAAACAACAAATGACAACACCACAAGCAGGTACACATTAATTTCTCTTAGTATTCAAATTTTACAACCCCTTCCCACATGCAGATATTATTATTGTTTGATGATGATGACGAAAGTTGCAGACGATGACAACGGTAGTGGAGGAGGAAGAGGAGAAAGTGTAGAAGAGGAAAAGAGGAGAAATTGTAGAAGAGGAAAAAAGGAGAAGGAGAAGGAGAAGTAGTATTAGATTAATTTTATTGGACATTAATTTGGGATTATGTAGAGGTTGAAGTTTTTGGTTTTCTCCTAGAAACATGTGAAATTTAAAAGTGTAGTATTTAATTAGTCCAAATGAAACTCTCAGAAATGTATCTTTTTCAATAAGCTTAGTCAATGAAGGTGTTTTCTTGATTCTTGCATTAATTTTCAATATTTTCACTACTAAAAAAAGCTGAAACAGTTAAGGAGAAATAAAATAAACCTGGGATCTGGATTGCAGAGAGCACAAGTTAACAGAGAGTAATACCATAATCTGACCCTTTCTTTTCAGATTTAAATTAATATTATTTGTCTTTCCCAATTTTTAAGTACTAAATAACCTTATAACTCATCACTTCTGTTCGTAATAAGTCTCTTTAAAAAAAGTTTGTTTTTACACACGTAATATCCAAACTACTATCAATATTGCTGATGCTTTACACCATTTTTTTCTTGGCATATAATAGAGATGATAATAGGAATGGGAGGGAAGGAGTTGTTTTTAAAGTCTGTAATGTGTTTAGATTTTGGGTGGTCATACAAAGACTAGAATAAAGAAAAATGCCTAT
Source organism: Pterocles gutturalis (assembly GCF_000699245.1). NCBI lineage: Eukaryota > Metazoa > Chordata > Aves > Pterocliformes > Pteroclidae > Pterocles > Pterocles gutturalis. The sequence goes on along the minus strand of NW_010126130.1, from coordinate 1,246 downwards.
ATGAGAGTAGGAAGCTTGAACTAATATTGTTAAGTGTGTAATATGCTCATGCCAAAGGACATACATCTCCATATATCTGCTAATACTAGATTCTGTGAAACCTAAGCCAGATTCTTTGCTAGAAATGCCAAGATGTGTTTGAATTCCTTTGTTGTTGATTTCAGCACAATTCAAATGTGTACTTTGTTCACTGAGGCTCTTAGGAATTTGTGTCACACTTACATTGAAAAGTACTATAAATTATATTAAGTTCTTGTCAAGGTATTTTTATTCACTTTGAGGAAGCACCTTTCCTATCTGAAGATAATAGAAGAAAATTTTAATGATCCGGTTTAGGGGTGAAAGAGTAAATGTGAGGTGCCAAAGATTAATCGAACATATTTAAGAAAAGAAAATACACACTATCAGAGTAAGTATTAGTGTGAAAGTTTTGGTTTTCAACCTTCCAAAGTTTCTTCTGATTTGCTTTCTTTCATTGAAATCCCAGATTAATTTTATTGGTTGAGCTCAAAACATAAGTCTGGGGGAAAGAACTTCAATTCAGTCCTTAGCTACGCTCCATTAACAGTTGGTGAGCCTCATAATGCCTTTAAACAAGGATTAAGTTTTTCCCTTTCTACTTTTAGCAGAAATGTCTTCCACCATCCCTGTGATCCTGGTCAGAAACCCTGGGTGGCATGCTGTTATGATGCAATTGATTTTGGCTGTGCTTCAAGCCCAGATGATCCAGGTGGTGTCAAGGGACACATCTTTGGACAATTGGACATTTCAGCCAGGAAGCACACCTAGATCTGTTTTGATTTCCACTCTAAAGTAAGGTATGGCCAAAACAACCCCACTGATTCTTCTGCAAGCATGATCTTCCAGCCTAAAATGGCCATTCTTCTTCTTAAATATTTGTCCATTGCTATACAGTGGACAACAATAGAAGAAGTTTTCTCAGAATAAAAGTGTTTTATCTTCACTAATGTTTCATTTGGATGTCGTATTTCTTGATTCTGGTGATACAGTATTACAAGAGTGTCCTGGGTTAAGCAGAGACAGAGTTAACTTTCTTCATAAAAGCTAGCAAGAGGCTGTGTTTTGGATTTGTGCTCAGAAGAAGCTGGTAAGAACCGATGTTTTGTGCTGCTGCCAAGGTCGGCAGACGAGCGAAGAGGCACAGCAGGTTAATAGCCTAGGATTTGCTCTTACATTAAGATTGAAAACTCAGAATACCCAATAATCTATTCCATAACATACACGT
>NW_010126129.1:699-1183 GCF_000699245.1 Pterocles gutturalis | reverse complement strand
GGGGTGTGCTGCGCCGGGGGTGCTGCACTGCGGCGTGGTGCGGTGTGTCAGGGTGCACCGTGGCGTGGTGCACTGTGCTGTCATGCACCGGGGTGTGCCGCGCTTGGGGTGCTGCACCGCAGCGTGGTGCAGTGTGTCAGGGGGCACCGGGGCGGGTGCACTGTGCCACGGTGCACCGGGGTGTGCCGCGTGAGCGCCGCGCTGCAATTATTGCGCCGTGCTGTATGTTCTGCACTGTGCCATACTGCACCGTGCCGGGGTGCACCAGGGTGTGCCATACTGCACCGTACCGTGCCATACAGCACCGTGCCGTGGTGCACTGCGGCGTGCCATACAGCACCATGCCGGGGTGCACCGCGGTGTACCGTGCTGCACAGTACCATGCCATACAGCACCATGCCGGGGTGCACCGCGGTGTGCCGTGCTGCACAGTACCATGCCATACAGCACTGTGCCGGGGTGCACCGCGGCGTGCCGCGCTGGA
>NW_010126129.1:0-637 GCF_000699245.1 Pterocles gutturalis | reverse complement strand
AGCACCGTGCCGGGGTGTGCCATGTGTGTGCCACACTGCAATTACTGCACTGTGCTGGGGTGCGTCGTGCCGTGGTGCACCGGGGTGTGCTGTAGGTACTGTGCCGTGGTGTGCCGGCATGTGCCGCACTGGGTACAGCACCGTGCCGTGCGTGTGCCACGCTGCAATTACTGCACTGTGCCGGGGTGTGTTGTGCTGTGGTGCCCCATGCCGTGGTGTGTCGTGCTGTGGTGCACTGGGGTGTGCTGTAGGTACTGTGCCGGGCTGCGGTGCCCTGTGCCGTGGTGTGCCGTGGCGCACCGTGCTGGCCCGTGCCATACATACCGCCCTGTGCCGTGGCACACCGGCGCGTGCCGTACGTACCGCACCGTGCCTTGGTGCTGTGCTGTACCGCACCATACCACGCTGTGCTGTCATTGCACCGTGCTGTGCCGCGCCATACGTCCTGCACCCTGGTGAACCGTGCTATACATCCATTGCCGTACCCTGGTGTGCTATCCTGCGCCGTACCACGGCACAGCGTGTGCCAGGGAGGGCGGGGAGGGGTCTGTATAGGGGATGCTGCTGATGTATAGGGGCCGTTCCCCTGTAGGGCATGCTGCCTATGGGGCTGTGCGGAGGGGCTGGGCAGTGGGGG
>NW_010126128.1:686-916 GCF_000699245.1 Pterocles gutturalis | reverse complement strand
CCGGCCACCACCAGCACTCCGGGTGTGATTCTTCCACTGCCACCTCTGGCCCCGTGGTGGGGGATTTCTATCTGTGTCCTGCTGTGAGTGTAGGGGGGCCGGGACCGGACGGACAAGGAGCCTGTTTGCAGTAATAACAGCCTTGGGGCGAGATGTTAGTTCATATCCTTGGGAAGGGAAAACCCACTGGGAATCTGTCCCCTCTGTGCTGCAATTCTGAGACAATGGTG
>NW_010126128.1:0-528 GCF_000699245.1 Pterocles gutturalis | reverse complement strand
TCTTTGCTCCTTTGAGGAGCAGAGATCTGCAGCACCCAGCAATGAGAAGAGGTGCTGAGCTGTATTGGGTCTGGCTGAGGTGGAGTTCATTTTCACCACAGCAGCCCTCATAGTGCTGTGCCTTGTACTGGCAGCTGGAAAGGTGTGGGTGACACACCAGTGTTTTATCTACTGCTGAGCAGTGCTGGCACTTGGGAGGGGACACAGCCAGGACAGCTGACCCAAACTGGCCAAAGGGATATTCCATCCCATATGATGTCTGCTCAGCAAAAATTTTAAGTGAAAGGGGGAGGAGAAGGGGCATTTGTTATGACAACATTTGTCTTCTGGAGCAACAGGTATGCATACTGGAGCCCTGCTTCCTGGAAGTGGCTGGACACTGATGACCCCTCCTAATGGGAAGCAGAGAAAAAAATCCTCTGAACAGAAGCAGAGAACAAAAATATATTTTTTTGCCCTTTGACTCCACAAGCGGCCTTGGCTTTTGCTTTATCAAACAGCCTTTATCTTGACCCACGAGTTTTTTTC
>NW_010126127.1:2931-12143 GCF_000699245.1 Pterocles gutturalis | reverse complement strand
CCAGCCAAGGGCAAACCCATCACAGTCTCACACTAGTGTGCGTTGAAGCCTGGTGCTCTCTGTCGCCCTGGATTGCTGTATCATACCTCCCTCTGTCCCTGCCTCCTGCCAGCTGACCGCACAGGCAGCGGGGGCTGTTTGCCGGCACACTGTGCTGTCCTGGGGCTGATCCTGACCTCGCCGTCGCTGCTTTTCACCCCTGAGGAGGGGATAATCTGAGAAAAGCCTGGTTCAAAGAAAAGGATTTCCAAATTCAGGTCCTGTATCTGAAAACAGGCTTCAGACAAACTGGCTAAACAAGGCAAAGGCAGGCTCTGTCCTTAGTGGACCAGATTAAATGGTGCTGCTGCTCTGGACAGTCTTTGTCAACTGAGCACCTGGCCTGGGTGAGATGCAAGGTGTGGAAAGCCTTTTTCCAGCCCTGCAAACCCTGCACAGGTTGTGGTAGTGGAGCCCTGGGGGGACTTGCTCCCCTGAGTGACTACTTGCTGTGGCATTGTCTTGGTGTCAGGACCACCACCACCACGTGGTCGCAACACCGCCTCCCCCCTCCCACTCCCCTCCCGGTAAAATTGGGAGGGATAGGAAAAAAAAAAGTGGAACTTCGTGAGTTGAGATAACGACAGATTTTTAATAATACCACACGAGGAAAACCAAAAAAAGGAGAATATAACAATAAGACAGTATATAGAGTACAATGGAAACACTGATACAATGAAAATCTCACCACCACTAGCTTCACAAAAGAGAGCCCTCTCCCGGCTAGCTTCCCCTTATATCCCGGGCATGACGTCAGCATGGTATCGAATATCCGGCTATGCCCAACTCCCAGCTTCTGTGAAGAATTAACCCTATCCCAGCTGGACCCAGGACAGGCATGTTCCCTTTGCTTTAAAACTGGACTTTGTCCCTCCCATCTGTCACCCAGAACGCTCTTGCCAGACTGAGTTTGTGCTGGGTAAATCCCTCCAAGCCAGGTCTTGTTTAAAGGTAGGACTGATGCTGGTTTTCAATGCAAACACTGACTCACGGTGAGGAACGTGCTGTTCTTAGCCCTGCAGTTGACTTGGTGGAAAATGCCTCCCTGCTTTAACAGTAAATTAACATTTTGCTGATTTAAAAAAATGTTAGAGGGGGTACTCAAATTGTGTAGTTTTGGGAGATGTCTCTGTATCCGTTACAGTCTAGAAGAAAGCTTATGGGTCTGAAGCCCTGACTTACTGTATTTTTGAGCTGGAGGAAGCTGGTTTCGTATATGCAGTGCCTCCTGTACACTTTCTAACTTGTGTGGGACGGTTTGTGGTGCTTCGGAGAGCTGAACAATGCTTACTGACATCCCGCAGAGACTTGAGTACTTCTTACGGAAGGTGTGCTTCTCTCCTGTAAGCAGTGCCTGTAGCTCTGTTTTTTAGAGATGTTGAATCCTTCCCTGGACACATCTCCAATCCACGAATGCTGATTAGTATTACTGCCATTATCTCAGAATCCCATCCCTGTGTGCTCAGGTGAGGAAACTTGCCTCCTTCCCAGCCCAGAGGCCAGCTGCAAGAAAACCTTCTGCACGGTTTATGATCAGACATGACCACGGCTGGAGCACATGTGAGAGGGGAGCAGCTTTACCCTTGTGTGCAGTGCTCACTTGGCATGCCTGTACAGTGACTTCCACAAAATGTGCTGCCTCTTCAGCTTCCTGAAAGCTGAAACCGCTCTCTAGGGTGACCGTAAGAGCTCCTCAGGCTTGCGGGAACTGAGAGGCAGGAATTTACCTGACCTGTGGCTGCAGGTGAGGGCAGGTCTGATGTCAGCACAGGTGGTTGCAGGTCGGTTACTTCTACTTGAGTCCAGGCTGAAACGTGGGCTGGGTTAGCAGCAGCTGGCTGGTGGCAGGGGGGATTTGCAGGTGAAACTACCCGTGCTCCCAGGCAGTTTGCTTCCCTGATACCTGGTTTTTGCTCCGGTGGCTCTGGCAGTAGAGCTGTTTGTGTTTGGAGCTGGCGATTACAAAATTTGCTCCAAGTGTTTTGCAGGTTTGTAAGGTTTTTGCTTGGAAGTAGGCTGTTGTATTTCCACCTTGCTCTGACTGGTATCTGTCCCAGGAGTGTGCTGGGATATTTCCTGAAATCTGAATGTGCTGTTGGTAGAGACTGTGTGCAGCGAAAGCTGCTGGGCAGGAAGGAGTTGGGGGGCCGGGGAATGTGACTGGTGTGAAGCTGTTAAGCATGAGCAAATATCCCCAGAGAGGAGAGAGGATAATTAAATGCTTTTCTTGCTGAGGGAGTTAGATCTCATCTGTGCCTGGGCAGAGAGGAGCCTTGTTGGCAGCTAGTATGAAGGTTTTAGTTGAAGTTCTAGGGTTCTTGTTCCCCAGGCATGCAGTCCCTTCTGCTCCTGCTACCTGCGTGGGATGTGCTCCAGGACACATGGCTGGGGTCAGGGCTGGGCGCTCCTTCCTCCTGCAGCGCTGGGTCTGCAGACCTGCCGTGCGCACCCCAAAGCGTGGCTCAGAAACGCCTAATTTCTGGTCACTGTCACTTCTGCATCCCTTGGCTGCCACTGATGCCCTTGTCCTGACCTTCCCTTCTCCAGCCTGACTTGGCCGAGCCATCTGCTGCAGGCAGCACGTAACCCTGTAGGAAATTACTGTTGAAGTGGTGGTGTGCAATTTTAAGCAAGACTTATTGCTGGCTGGCTGGACAAGCAAAAACAAAACTCTTAATGCAGAAGTGGCTTGTGATAAAAAATGCTTTATTTACATGTGGGAAGAGGCTTGTTGGTCCCTTCTCTGCTGCTTGCTTCCTCCCAGATGAGAAGACTGTGATATTAATTAATACTTATGCTCTGAGCAGGTGTCACTATGGCAAACAGCCGTTCGGGTACCATGGGAAGAGTTTTTGGTCTGCAGTAGGAGTGGTTGGCAAACTGCTTGTTGCTGCTTCCTCTTGTGTGCTCCAGGCCTTGCCCGAAGCTCCCAGCAGCTAGCAGTGTACAAAAACTGGGTTGCATGCGGAGCGGCTCTGTGCTAGCACACAGCTGCAGCTAAAGAAGAAGTAAACTTGAAAACTTGCTGCTTTTCTCATGCTGCTAGCTCTGTCGCCTTAGGAAGAGGAGCAAGTCCCCGCAGCTGGCTGGGGCGGTGCTGGGGGGCATGCACACTTTGCGTCTCCCCAGGGGGCTGATTTCTTGGCTGAGAAGTGAGCTTTTGCTTTCCGTCTGTCTGCCTGGATGTAATACCTGAGGTACCTAGACAAGGTCCAGGGCTGCCAGTGACGGACAGCAGGACTTCTGGGGGGGCTTGCAGAGCTCGAGGGCTCTCAGGCACCGTCGCTGCCCACTTTCCGTGGCAGCTCCCCATGTAGGTAAGTTGATACCTTGGCAGTGTTGTCTGTGCCTGGGTCAGGATGGGCTGGTTCTGTCGTCAAAGCTGGTATCCTTGTACTGCAGTCCCTGTAGAGCAGCAAAGCACTGTGATAAGGAGCAGTACCATCTAAGGTCACGATTTTCGATTATACCAAAGAGAGTGAAAAGTCCTGCTCATGCCTTTCCCACGTGGAGCTAATGATTAACGCATCAATGGGGTCTGAGAAGAAACAAAATGTGTGTGCTTAAGATAAAGTAGACTGTACATGAAATAACAAGGTATTGTAGTATTTGTTTTACAAACAAAGTGGGAGTTCCTTTGACTGGGTTGTGCAGGCTGGTACTGTGTGATTACAGGGAGTGCTGCCAGTCTCAGGGTAAGCATGATTCATTGTGATCTATGCTCTTTAGGGTTGATTAGAAGATGGGAGGGTCTGCTCAGCTTACACCCTCTCATCCTGCTTCAGAAAAAACAATGGAAGCATTGAAACTTGAGCCTAAAACTGCATGCTGTCTAGTGCCTCAGGGAAATCACCCTTGTTTCTCTTCTCTATTGGACCACCAGTCCCAAAGGGCTAATGGGCTCCAGCTCCTAGTGGCAAGGACCGCCGCATGCCATAGGAGATCTTTGGAGTGCCTGATCTTGGGCAAAAAAGAGGCACAAAGCAGCTGATGAAGTCCCCCAGTAAGGCTCGCCAGAGCAAACTGGCTGGCTTTAGCTTGGAGGCATTCGGGCTTCTAACAAGAAGCATAGAAAACCAGCAGATTTTTGGTTAGGGTTTTGTTGGCAGAGCTGTTCTGGTAGAAAACCTGGCCTCTGTTAAATGGAAACCTGCTGGTTGAAGGCAGTTGGGAAGGCGTTGGGTGGCTTGCATCAGTAATCACAGAATCATAAAGGCTGGAAAAGACCTCAAGGATCATCGAGTCCAACCGTCAACCCAACACCACCTAACCCACTAACCCATGTCCCCAAGCACCACATCTACACATTTCTTGAGCACCTTCAGTAATGCACTGTGCAAGACTTCCTAATGAAAGGATTTTGAGAGGTTTGAGTGAGGTGCTCATGGTTTTGTTCCGCTGTCTCTTGCTGGGCTGTTAGCAGGGGATCCTCTGTATTTAAAGCAAGGCTAACGCATAGGCTGGGAAGAGTGAATAAAGGTGCTAGCACGCGCTCTTGATTTTCTTGGGTACTTGTGTCACTGTGTTTGTGTTAGTGCTTTGGAGCTGATGTTCAGCTGCCCAGGGTGCAGAATGAGAGGATTGGTGTAGGATGCATTCAGCATAGTGACAGGCCTGGCTGGGAACTGTTTGTCTAGCCCTCCTTTGAACTGTTTTTTGCCCTGTGCACTTTGGTAGCTCTCAGTGACCAGCCTTCACCTCTTCTGCTCTTATCCTCTCTTGTAGAAGCCCCACGCCCAACTGGTTGATGAGAAAAGCTTTTTAGCTTTTCTGTGGCTGTGTTTTGTCTGATGACAGTGACAGAGCTACAACTTCTGCAGCATTGCTGAATCTTCAAAGAAAGTGATCATTAAACTCAACCTGTAAGGGGGAGGTGGTTGTTTTAATTTAGAGTGTTGCCCAGATGCTCTCAAAGCCCAAAAGCTTTCAGTGGCAACTGTGTTCCCTCTCAACCTGCAGCACCAGCCGGCACCAGCTCCCGTGAGCTGCGGTGGCAGAGCCGCCCTCTTGGGACCCATGCTCTTTCTGGGAGAGGAACTCTAGTGAAGGCAGCGGCTTTTCAAATATGTATTTCATGTGGTTGTCTTCAGGGCTTTCCTTGAACTGGGAAGGTGAAGTGGTTTGGCAAAGTGCTGTAACGTCCTGCACGGGGAAGAACACAGCTTTTTCTCAGAGGGTTTGTGCAGAAAGGTACTTGTGCCCGGTGTGCTGCTGGCTGAAGTGACTGCCATCTTTTGGCAGGAGAGCAAAAGGATGTGGTCTCTTTCCAGTGCCGCTTCACTGTGTCTAGCAGAAAGGCATGTGCTCCAAACCCAGAGTGAGTCCTGGAGAGGTCTCGACATGGCTGCTGCTGCTCGCTGTCCCTTCTCCTATGCCCTGTGTTGCTGGTGGGCAGTTGTGCCCGTGTGTCGGCTGGTTTAGCGCAGCCCTTTCCAGCCCTGGCTGCAGCTGCAGTGCCGCGCAGGCAGCCGAGGTGTGGGCTGGCCGGGGAGGAGTGATGTCAGAGCTGCTGTGTCCCACTTGTGCTGAGCAGCAGCACCCGATGCGGATCACCTGAGCCAGCCTCCCACCACACGGCCCCACCTTTGGAAAAGCCATTTCGTTTAATGTTTCAGCAAGCGTTTCATAACAGCACTTTGTACGTGCCTGGGACGTGTGTTGTCAGTATGTCCTCAGCACTTGGGTGTAGTTTAAGACTTCTGATGGATTGATCATAAATACTTCAGGCAGCCTCTACTTGTGTGCCTGCAGCCATGGACAGCTTGCTATAAACTGCACAGGGCAGCATCCACCTCCGCTCTGCTTTGGGGTGAGGGAGGTTGTACAGATCCATCCTCCAGCAGAGTACGTCATCAGACTCCATTTCACTGACTTCTTTGAAAGTTGCCAACTAACCAGCAAAACCCTGTACTGGTTTGTGTGCTGTGATGAAGGATGTGTCAGTGTCAGCGTATCATTTAACAGCTCGTGTCCTCTGCATGTGTAAGCATTGCTCCTTGGTAGCTGAACGCTGAGCTTGCTCTAACTGCAGCAGTAGAAGGCAGTGGTGCTGGAGCTCTTCCCAGGGTGGTGCCATGGCACTGGCTGCAGATGCGGCCACGTTCAGCCAGGGGAAGATGGGCTGGACTCAGGCACCTGGAACTAGCAGCTGCTCTCCAGCCCGGTCTGCAGTGCAGCGAGGTGGCCTCTGGTCAGCAGATGCTTGCCGGAGGCTGGCCGGAGCAGTAGCTGGTGGGGCTGCCTGCACCCAGCGCTCAGAGAGGGAGGTACCCCCCCTGGGCCAGGCGCCGGCTTAGTCCATCTCAGCTGCTCCAGCGAGGGAGCTGAGGGCACACCAGGCACCCCAAAGCAGGGTAACCTTACTCTGTCCAGCAGATTTGGGAGTGTCACACAGGTTTTTCTGGGACAGGCAGGGGTGTTGAGCTCCCCAGGTCTCGCTCGGCCTGAAGCTGCAAGGACTTTGCTCTGGAGCAGGCTCTGCCGTACCTGTTGGTGCTGGTGTTTTCCAGAGGTCAGAGTCGCCCTGCTGCTGCCGAACCTCCAGGAACCAGTGCTTCCCGAACGCCCCCGCAGCCCCCTCCCGTGGTGCAGATCTGGGTGTCTCTGGGCACTGCAGCGCTCGGTTCTGGGTATGGCAGCACTCCGGCAGCAGCAGTGCAGCTCCGTGCGGCTCCAAAGTGGGACAGCTTCAATGGCACCTGGTGGCCGCTTGGGACCAGAGCTGCCTCGGCTCCGGCACAGGGAGCTGCTGCGGACGCTTCCTAAGCAGCCATGGGAAAGCACTCTCAGCTTCTGGCTCTGAGGGACGGCAGGAGCCAGAGCATCCCCTCCCCCTGAAGGGAGGCAGGGGGCATGGCTGGTACCCCGCTCTGGTGGTGTGCACTCTGCCCTGCCAAACAACGTGCGTCATCATCTTATACAGGACTCTCGGAGCTTTCGGTGTGTGGTTTGCCTTCACTCATTGTAGCAGGACCTTCTTGGAGGAAACAAAGGCACCAAAGAGCTGCTTGTTCAGAGCTGCTGGATCCACCAGGGAAAAAAGCCCAAAGGTTTTTCCCAGCCTGAAACACACTAGTGCCTCCTTCAGTCCTTCAAGCGGAGCTCGTTCTGCGCCGCTCTGCCCTGCTGCTCTCCTGAACCCCTCAGTCCCATGGCTGGGGTTGCACAGTGTGGCGTCAACGGCTCGGCGTGGTGGACAGAAGGGCGCCTCTGTCTGCTGCAGGGGAGAACGCTGCTCAGCCGGGGAGGGTCAGCGGATCAGATGTTAGGGTGTGCGGCTGCTCCCCACAGTGCCACTCAGGGAAGGAAGGCAAAGCAGCGTACACAGCTCTGCAAAGACAGTTCCTCCCCTGGACAGCAGAGCACAGCTCCGGGGACCTGCTGGGCCACTCGATGACAGTCTGCACTGCATAGTGGTGTACTAGAGCGAGCAGGCTTGGGTCCTCATCAAGGAGAACAGGCACTGAACAGAGAGCTGCTGCTATGATGCTGTATAAAGTCAAACACTCTTTTGAAGGTGAAGCCTTTGCAAAGCTTCCCTGTGTGGTTACAAGTGCAAGTTTGGGGCTGTGGGCAGGTAGGAGGGAAGAGCCTGAACCAAGTCCTGCCTGCCTTGGTACAGATTCCCCCTTTGGATGAGGTGGGTCTGTGGCCCTTTCAAAGGGATGGAAGAGGCTCTCTTGGATGGCAAGAGACGGCCAGGCAGCGGGGGTCCCCAGTCGTTGACCTTGTTCTGCGCTCCAGCAGGGTGGCAGCCCTGCCCTGGCCACGGGCTGTGGGGAGGAGGTCGCGCAGCCTCCCCCACTGCTGCAGCTCTGTCCGGCAGCCTGCAGCTCCCTGGTCTGTGCCTGGGAGCCGGGTGTCTGTCAGGTCCTGCTCCGCTCCTGCCGGGAGGTGCCTGCACTGGCTCTGCAGGGCCAGCAGCTCCTTGGGAGCAGAGCCCACAGCACCGCTCCTGCGCCGGCACAGTCGGTCACAATGCTGCATTGCACTGCCACCTCCCTTGGGGCTGTCTGGAGGAGAGACATGCTTCCACCCCAGCATTCCTGGAGCGAGGACACCGCCGACTGGGAACTGGGTGCTTGCGGGCAGCTGCAGAGCTCTAGGGACAGCAGTGCTGTGCCAGCGCCATGCCGTGGCCCCCCTGGCACTGGCTGTGCCTGCGCAGCCCATGCCTCCTCTCTGTGTTATTACCCTTTGCACGAGGTTACCCTGAGGCTGGGGTATGGACAGATGTTTGGAGGGGGTTACTGGGTACGGACAGATGTTTGGAGGGTGTTACTGGGTAAGGACAGAGGTTTGAAGGGGGTTACTGGGATGTTTCTCTCTCTGCCTCACCCTGTTGGTGGCAGGATTTTGGTGTCACCTAAGCTGGAGCACATCATCCTCCACCCACTGCTCTTGAGGGAACTGAAGTGGTGCAGGGGGAATGTTTTCCTGAGTCCAGAGCATGCTGGGGGAGGACCAGGCTGGTGCCATGAGCTGTCTCCTACCCAGGCTCTGCCTATCGACGCCATGTGTTCAGCCCCTCGGTTTAAAGCATGAGCTGCCTGCCTGGGTCAGGCTCCTGTGTGAGGGCACATTTCCCATGCAGACCATAACACACAGAACTGAGAAAGGTTTTGGGAAGGAAGGTTGTGTCCCTGCCTTCAAACTGCTGCAGTTCTGGGTGCAATAGCCCAGGCTCAGTGAGCTGCACTGCTCGTCTGTCCCGCAGGGGCTTTCGGGGGGGGCACGAAAGAGCCGACAGCATGCTGCCCTTGGGTAGGAGACCCTGCTGGGAGAGCTTCCTCCAAACCCGGGGCTGCCTCTGGTGCTCTCAGGCAGCCGGCAGTGTGCCAGCCTGCTAGGAGCCTCTGGGCAGCCTCCATGGGCAGAGCTGAAATGGCTTTTTGTGCATGAGGCTGTACCGTGAGCATTCGGGGGCATGATCCCAGCAGCTGCCTCTGTGAGAACATACCTAAGAAAGGGCAGAAGATGCGAGAGAGAGGGAGGAGGGAACAAAGGAGTGTGGAACAGTAGAGGGCTGGAGGATGAGGAGGTGCTCTAGGCATCCACTGCAGCCTCCGGAGGACCAAGGAGCAGGTGGATGTTTCCAGAAGGACCCATGCTGGAGCAGGGTCTCCTGGCAGGGACTCTGCGTCGGTGCCCAAAGGCTGTGCTGGTAGAGCTCA
>NW_010126127.1:0-2624 GCF_000699245.1 Pterocles gutturalis | reverse complement strand
AGAGGGAAGGTGGTATTTTAGTGTTTGTCTTTGTTCTTCGCTACCCAAATCTATTTGAATCAGTTGTTAATTAATTTCATTTTCCCCAAGTTGAGCCTGTTTTGCCCATGAGCTTTCTCCTCCTCTTTTTCCATCTTGCTCTGCCGAGGCAGGGCAGAGAGTGAGCAACTGGGTGGGCGCTTGGCCCTTAACCATGTCTGACCCACCACCCTCCTTGCACACGCTCCCTCCCTGGCACCCCAAGTGCTGCAGGAGCACAGCGGCGGCCACCGCCGGGTCCCTCCCACCCCGGAACAGGCAGCAGTTGTCAGGCCTGGAGCGTCATCGGTGCCAGCTGGCACCCATGGGCACCCTGCCGCAGGACCCTCCCCTGGCTGGGGGGCTGCCAGAGGGCAGGGTGGCAGCAGGGCTGGCAGCGAGGCTGCGGCACCAGTGCTGCTGGGAGGGCGGATGCTTTCTGGGCTGAGCCTGCTCTCTTGCTCAATGACTGGACATGATGCAGCAGGGGTCTGGTCCCAGCTGACCCTCACTGCCTGCTCATGTCAGGACCATAACACTGTGCAGTCCCAGCAGCCCGCACCCGCCTGCGGGAGGACATGCCTCCCCTGGGGACCCTCCCCATCCCCGTGGAGGGGGGCAGCGGGATGGCATGGGGTGCTGCCGCGGTGATGAAACTGTGGGGCGAGGGGCTGCGGCACCCAGCACAGGAGTTCAGCACCTCCCTTCTTGCAAAAGGTCGCCCCTGCGCTGTCTCCAGCAAGCGTAGGGCATGCGAAGCGAGCACTGGGGCCGAGGGGCACCGTGGCTGTGCCAGGCGGATGTGGCTGGCTGCTGTGGGCGTGTGCTGCTCTTTGACCAAGCTCTCCTGTTCCTGCAGTGTACGTCGTGGAGGAGCGGCGGAGGGACGACTCGGGCGAGAGCGCCTGCCTGACGGCATGCTGGACCGCGCTCTGCTGCTGCTGCCTCTGGGACATGCTGACCTGACTGTGCCGTGGCTGCCTCCTGTACCTCTCACTGAGTGCTATGCAGGCTCCCCACTCCTGTCCCAACTTCTTTCTGTTACTGTAATCAACGCTCTGCTTTGCACAGCCAAGGGTTCCCGTCTGTCAGTCCTAGCGCCTTGTTGGGGTGGGGGGGTGCACTCCTTTATTTTAGTAAAGGAAAAATCCCTTTTTAACATTTCTAAGACTTTTGTTGTAATTTTGAAGAATGTGCTAATGGTATATTTCAGCCAAAGGCATTCTGATGAAATGTATATTTATTAGTTGAAATTTTCTGAGTCCTAGAAATTAAGACATACGCAATAATTAAAGCCAACAGATGATTTTCTTCGCTACGTCCTGACTGTTTCAATAAATCTGTCCCGTAGAGGGTGTGCTTCCCTCGTCACTGTCTGTTCTCAGCCCCCACGTGTGCTGACTCTGCAGCAGCAATGACTGACGCGGCTCCAAGCAGCTTCCAGCGGCTTTGCTGCAGCAGGTCCTGCCTCAGCCCCTCGCTGGAGCCTGGCCTGGGGGTGTCCAGCCTGGCGGTGTCTGGCTCTGCCCTTGCCAGTGTCTGAGGGATTTTCTGCAGCACCTCGTGCAAAGCCAGGAGAGAACAGTGAAACCAGCAGGGTGGGAGGGTGAAGGGCCTGCCCCTGACAGCACAAACCACTCTGCACAGGGCAGTTCGGGCAGGTTTCTATCCTGCTGCTTCTCAGGGCTGGATGTGCCAGTCCCATTCTGGGCCGGGGGCCTCTCCAGCAGCTCCTGGGATGCTGGAGAGCTGGGTGAGCACGTGCTGAGCTGCCGCGTGTGTGTGCCAGCAGCTCTTGGGGGAGGACTGATCCCGCTCAGGGGTCTTGAGCAGTGATCCATCATCCCCCTGCTGTGGAGGACAGGCTTGTGGGGGGGTAAATTAATGGGTAAGAAGAAACAAGGTCATGGATTAATTTAGTGCTGAGGATTTATAGCTGAAGCTGTTTCATGGCACGCCTGGCCAGAAGAGGGATAAAAAGGTTTCATCTGCAGAAGAGGGGAGAAACCTGCTGCTGGTCCCCAGGGGGATGATTCCCACCTGCCTGCCCATTGCCGTTCGCTGCTGTTCTGCCGCGGGAGCAGACCCCATCCAGGTGGACTGACACATCGGCTTTGCTGTGTCTTGCCTGGAGATCATTGAGTGATCTCGTACCCTTTTGCAGCAGGGCTTCCAAGTGCACTGCTCTCACTGTCCCTGGGTTTCTGTGTGCTGCATCCAGCCCCCCTCCCCAGGACCTGCCCGCAGGTGCCAGGAGAGGGAAGGGTGGCCCCAGCTGAGCCAAGTGGGGGTCGTGCTTGCCTGGACCCTCCGGCTCCTCCTGTGCTGCAGCCGAGGCAGCAGCTCTGTGCTCCTGTGCCTGCAGGGGCCTGGGTCTGGCATCCAGCCCTGAGGGCACCGACACAGGGGCGGAGGGGGCTGGGCTGCGAGCGCACGGCAGGGCCATGGCCACTGTGCCGCCAGGCGTGCTCAGGCCTCACCAGGCACCTCACCAGGTTCATCTGTACTTTTTGGTCCAGGAATTCCCCCCACCCTGGTGCCTGCTGCCTCTGGCACAGCCTGGGCTCTCAGCACGCCTCTGCTTGGGTCTGCAGAATGCTGTTGTG
>NW_010126126.1:7276-16881 GCF_000699245.1 Pterocles gutturalis | reverse complement strand
AATAAATAAATAAATAAATAAATAAATCAGCTACAGCCACAAGTCACAGTATATATTCTCATTCCTAGAAATACCTTTACAAGCAGCCTCCAGCCTGGAGAAACTGTGAGTTTAATGGAGATTGGAGTAAATTCAGCAAGTTATCTCTAGGTTCATTTGTGCAGTCAGAGCCCTAATTATTATAAGTTAGGACCAGTGTGTTTTAGATTTCCTCCTCCATCCTTTTCCCCCTACATACTTCACAACTGCTGGAATAGGCAGCACTTCATCTAATGAGTAACAACAACTTTTGGGCTTTATATATGATCATGCAGACTCAACAAGTACAACCACAGAGATTTTGGTAGTCCTTCCGAAATCAGCCAAATTAACAAATGTATGGGAAAAAAAGGGCAACAACATTAGTCTTAAATAGGGGTAAAACCTCTCTCATTTAGGAAAAAAAAAAAAAAAGCTCTGATTAGACTTCTAACTATTCTTAAGCATACAGAAAGGAACTGGCACTGGTCTTATGTTCAGCATTTATGGTCAATAATTGGGCTTCTTACACATGTGGTCTCCAGATCATATCCAGACCTCAAAGCAGAGGCTTGCCAATAACACCAGAAGGCTTTCCCTTGACCTCCTTACATATAAAAGCTGTGCTCCGCAGAGATCAGGGCTCAGGTCTTGATGGTGCTGCCCTTGCTGGTCTGTGTCAGAGGAAAGGGCACCCAAAACCTCATGGTTTTCCAGAGGCAGGGGGACTTTTCAGGGTGGGGAAGAGAGGACAGAAAAGCAGAAGGGTGCTGAGATGAAACAGCCGCCCCTGTAGCGTGGTGCAGTATTGTTTTGCCATTGACAGGGTTAGCACAAAGGACACAGGCACCAAATTAAAGAAGTAAAATTATTCTTCCTTATGTTTAAAGTGATAAAATAATGAGGAAAATAATACAGTGAAAATAAATTAAAGCAAGATAAGGTAAAGCAGTGAAATAATAAGCAAACTACTACAACAAGCATAAAATAAGGTGATGCACCTAATCATTACTACATAGAGTTAGCAATAGTGATTAAGAAAGATCCATCACCAGTTGCCCTATTAATACATTGCCATCATCCAGATCCGCAGTTGCTGGGGAGCCCGGCTGCAGCGAGGATTTGGAGAACTATTCCCGGCAACTGGGAAATATCTATGCAGTGTGTCCAGTGTATAAATAAGGCTTCCAAATTCCCCTGCAAATGTTCCCTGCTTTTATACAGTTGAACAAACAACTTTATATCTTAACCTGCAAAAAAAAAAAAAATCTGGTGTGGTTTTCTCCTTGTTAACTTTCAGCTCATGCTTAGCCAGAGCAGGAGAGGGGAGATAACAAGAACAAAAGAATTTGGTAATTTTGATTACGTGTCTCTCAACAAAGTCTGTCACTACTTTGTCACATTCCTTTACTTAGAGGCTTATCTGTTTTTTGACAAATGAGGCTACAATTAGTATCTTTCTGCTGATGAATCTTACACAGCAAGTGTTACAGCAAAGCTCTGTAAGCGTTACAACAACACTTTTATAATTTAGCATATATTCATAAGGTCATACGTTGCATATGTGATCAATATTACACATATTAGATATACTGTTAGGTTGTGAGGTTCATCTAGAGGTCAACTTTGGTTCAGGGCCTCACTGCTCAGGCCCTAGTATTTCAAGCATTTAATACATTGCAAGGCTGGGAGAGCCCTGTGACAGGATCCCCCTCCATGGCTTATTCCTCTCCACCGCTCCCTTATCCTGCAGTGTCTGCATGTAAACTCTGGCTCTATTTCTCGTTCATTGCTGACAGGTGTTAAACCATTTAGACAAATATGCTTGGCAAGATATCTGCCAGATCTTGGTCTACAAGAAGCAAGTACTCAGCAGGTCTTAAGTGAACCAAAATATTACATCTGGGCCCCACCATAAAGCCTGTTAAGCACAAAGCCATTGCACATGTGTGAAAGGTCTGAAGATAACTGGAGAAAGTGGTACCTGGGCTATGGCTTGCTTTGGTGGTGAAGCTGCTGGCACTGCACAGCAGACACCAAAGCAGCAGGGCAAACCAGAAATCATGCTTTACCCAGCTTTACCCAGACTGTCAAAAGAGACATTATCATGGCAAAGGATGTAGCTGAATGCTGCTCCTTTCACTTCATCTCTCCAATCATATAAACCAAAAAAGCTTTCAACCAAGCACTTGAGTAAGCACTTAAGTTCCTCATTCTGTCTCACAGCTCCTGTGAAAATGTGTTGTTAGGGTCCCCAATTTATTTTTTTTAAACCACCATAGGAAAGCATTTGCTGGTGCTCTTTACTTCTCCCTCCACAGCTTTTAATTCCAGAAACTTTCAAGTAATCTCAGAAGCCTTATCGATAACAGAGAAATGCCAGACTCCTGCAAGTTTCCCTCCTTACGCCCTTCAGTGATAGTAAAAAGCCATTCAGGTTCCTTCTACATGGCTGACTTGGCTTAACTCAAGTATGGACCTCACGGAACAGAAACCTGAAAAGTTAAAGCTTCTTAAAAATTGCAGAGCTGAGATAACGCAGCAATCAGTGTTACAAGGTGAGTTAGACAACAATTCCAACAGCATGTACGAACACTGTACAAACGACACAATTATTTGTAAACTGTTAACAAACAAACAAACAAAAAAACCCAAAAAAATCCAAACCTCAAAAAAAGTCTGACACAAATAAGCCAAGTTTTACTCATGTGTCTCTTAGAAGAAAAGTAATAGAAGAGATATTTCCCATGAGATGTAGGAAAACTACTAAGGTTTCCCAGTGTCTATCTCCTTCTAATAGCTTGACGCTTCTTGTTCATATCTAACATCATATCAGTCCTAAATCAAAAACAGACAGGCAGCATAACAGGTGGCAAAAAATATCTAGAAGGTGAGATAACTCCAAAGGAGGGAAGCTGGCTACGGCAAATAGCCGTTAACTTGCAAAAGGAAGTGAAAATGGAAATAATCAACTCCAGCCTGGCCTCGAGAGCAGACAGAAAGCCAGGGCATGTCCAGCCTCTCTGACTGCCCTGGTCTATGCTGACACCATATCAAAGGAGGAGTAAAAGACAACAGCTGGACAGTTTTCCTTTTATCTTTTAAACAAGATGCTCTATAATCCCAATTCCTGTCTCTTACACTGGCCATAGAGATTTTGAAACAATGGCTTTGCCAGATCCCTGAAATACACAAGAACAAAACAAAAAGACTATTGCGGGTTTCTCGATGGAGTTTCAAGAGAGCTTGCAACTGTCTTGGGTTTTACAAGCACTCATCCAAAGCAAAATGTCCCCTAAAACATTTACAATCCAAATAGGCAATACCTGAAAAACAAAGATTATTACACCCATCTTAAAGTGGGAAGACTGGGGTACTCAGTAGTTCAGCTGGAGTATCTGTAGCAGAGCAAAAATGGAACTGAGGTTCCTGTCTCCATTCATCACAAAATCAGCCTTTCTCATAAAATTGTTCTTAATCACATTATTTCTCTTTTTTTCTTCTGTGCTGTCCCCTCCACAATATTAATTGTTCTAATAAATAGAAGTATATTAATTTACAGTTTAATTAATTAGCCATTTAAATGAGTCTGTAAAGCAATTGTTCTACAAGGCAAATAATTATAATTGTCCTACAAAAGTCAGTGGATACACTCTACCTAACAGAACTTTTCTCATCTGGCCCCACATATTTCCTAAATTGATGTCTTATTTCTTCTTGGTCCATGAGATTTACAGCTGGGGTTGAGGCTGGCTAATGACCATAATATATGGAGCCAGATTCTGTTCTGAGGGAGAGAGGTGAAATATCTTGCACACAGGTCACGGACACGTGAAAGGGATTCAAGACTCCTCATCATTCTGTTCATAATTCAGTTCAGTCCCTACAGAGTCCCATCCAAAGCCTGTGGAAATCAGCAGATGTCTTTCAACTGACCTCAATTTTTATATCAGGCCAAGGTCTACGGGAATAGAAAATGGCAGACTAATTCACAACTAAAACCTGCTCTCGGATTCCCTGATTGCTTAAGGAAAGTAAATAGCCAGTGCTTGATTAATGCAATTATTCTTCACATACAGGGCATTAAAATCCAGCATCGCTAACATGATGGCACGTCTGAATTAGCCCAGACTCTCCAATGAGATGCACAACTTCTTCAAACACAGGAAGGTTATGAACAGCCCTTCCTCCAGTTTGAGAATTGCTTAACACATACCGATAGACACACGGGCTGGTATCTGCCCAGCACCTTCCTGCATGGGAATATTGCCTCTGGTGTCCAGTATGCTCTAGCGCTTGCTCCCTCTGGGTGTGTGCATCTGCGCACCTGCATGCCCATACACTTGCTTGCATCTTATCAATGCTATTCACTGACATAAAATATTTATTGCAATACAGAGGCACGAAGAAGGTCAGAGCCTTGCATTTGATTTAGGAGACTTAATAACTATTGCTGGTTTTTCTTGAATAATTTATCTCTATCTTTTTGTTTGTCGAGGAAAAAGGAGTAATTTCGTTTTTCGTAACAGCTGTATTCAAAGTAACGGCAATCCTCTCTCTTTCTCCTCTCCTCACCTGCACACGGGTACGCACACGTGCACACGCATGCTCACTCTCAAGCTGGCTGCGTGTTTTGCTCAGTGGCCGTCCTGGGCAGATTGGAAGCATAAGGCTGGAATTAGTTCAGGAGAGAACAAGTTCCTCTTTTGAGTCAAACCACACGTATGTGCAGCCACGTCATGTATTTAACAAATTGCACAAGAAGAAGTCTACCTTTGTTCAAGGGGAGTGACCTTCACTCCATACCAATTAAGAGGACAGATTTAGATGAGACATTAGGAAGAAATGTTTCACTGTGCGGGGGGTGAGGCAGTGGCCCAGGTTGCCCAGAGCAGCTGTGGATGCCCCATCCCTGGAGGGGTTCAAGGCCAGGCTGGATGAGGCTTTGGGCAACCTGGGCTGGTGGGAGGTGTCCCTGCCCATGGCAGGGGGGTTGGAACTGGATGATCTCTAAGGTCCTTTCCCACCCAAACCATTCTGTGATTCTATGATTCTAAGTTACATATATTGGGCAGTATATTATGCCTTTAGTGGTATAAATTAGAAAAGCGTAATTAATTCCCCAATATTCATAGCTACAATGGATAACACAGCAGTAGCTTTGCTTTGTTTTAATTACTGAAATCACTGGAATCATGCTGATTTACATGAGGTAGCTCTCAGCTTAGTCTTTCCATAAAAAGAGAAAAATATATTTGTGAAAGTCAACAGTTTTCTGTATTATAATGTTTGCACTGCTTCATGACCATTTTAAATAATCAATGTAAAAGTATCTTACTAGCTAAAGCGACCTAGAAAACACAATTTAGGAAATTAAGTCTGGTAAATAAAGTACCAGAGTCAGGCAATGTCCTACAAGATGAGACAATGTTAATTCTTTGGAGAGGAAGAGGTAAGTAAATGCGGTTCTCCTAACAAAATTTAGATATTAAGACCACACAAAAGCAAGAACTGTCTTCAATATGATGATGTAAAGACACAAGCAAATGCATTTGATGGCATTCCTTTGACCTATTAGCAACTAATGTTAGGAACAGCCTTTACGAGACCTTAGACACACAAAATTTCACCTCCATGACTCTGAAGTTTGCCAAAGGTAAAATGAGAAAAAGATTTATACTCTCTGCCAAGTAATCTTAATGATAGATGCTTCTCTCACTCCACTAGGACAGAAAGAAAATCTTTACATTGTTTATACTGAAGAGGTAAAAAAAACAAGGCAACCTTCCATAAGCAATTTGACAGTTTTAAAGGAGAAAATGTCATTTCTTTTTTGTCTTTTATGTGCCCTGCTGAATTATCCTTCAGAAATTCTGTCTCACCAAATATTCCTTCCAATAACATATTGTAAATTAAAATCACATGAAGGATGGCAGAACAAATTATTTTTCTCTGTTAGTTTATCCATCTTACTGGCTCTATTTTGAAAGCTAATTACTAGAGTGAGTTATTATTCAATATATAGACGTTCAATTTAAACAGCAAATTATTTTTCCTTTTCCACTAAAATATCTTCTGTATTATAATGTTTGCACTGCTTCATGACCATTTTAAATAATCAATGTAAAAGTATCTTACTAGCTAAAGCGACCTAGAAAACACAATTTAGGAAATTAAGTCTGGTAAATAAAGTACCAGAGTCAGGCAATGTCCTACAAGATGAGACAATGTTAATTCTTTGGAGAGGAAGAGGTAAGTAAATGCGGTTCTCCTAACAAAATTTAGATATTGGTTCAGCACTGGTCTTTATGACCATTCACTGCTCCCTGGACTGACTTCCAAACAGTACCAAGGCACTGCTCTGGAAGTCAAATGATAATTTCTTTGTGATTACTCAGTGGTTTGATGACTACTCCTTGTAATGTCTTTCCAGATGACACCTAGAAAAGCCCAGTGCATTCACGTCTTTCATCTATCTATGCCTATAGCTAAGGTGTCCATGTGGCATCACCCACCTACTCTGTGAAACAGTCCAGAGTTCTGAGAATATTGCATTTTCTTGGACTCCTTGGATTGCTAGGATCCTTAGATCATTTCTGTAGAGAAATAAGATTTTCTTCTTTTAAAATCTAATTAAATAAGATCACTTATTTATAACTGTCCTTTAGTACGCTGAAATGAAACAGAAAGCAGCATCTAGGATAGCAGTATAAGACAAAAAGTAAAATAACTTAGGAAGCACATTACATATGAACAAGAAAATGCAAATAGCATTGTGCAAATTCTTTCATGCAAAATACTTGGAAATCCTACAGGAAAAAATATTTCAATACTTAAATTTAGCAAAAGAAGGGTTAAGATAATGGAGAACAACTTTGTGAAGTTTGGTGAGCTTTTTACATTTTTAGTAAAGTCCAAAACATTCACTTACCAGAAATCAACAGAGATAGAAATATACAGAATCGTATGTAATAAAGCTGCAGCACTGATGGCATTAGTAACTGGAGATCCCTGAACACTTCTGTATAAAGAGTGCTCTTTCCCAACTATGTATGCATTGCATTGATTTGTGCCAATCCCCTTGCTCATGATTAGGAAAATGAAACTGCTCATAAATGAAAGGTTAAAATTTTTGCACACATTTGTTTGGTGAAGATACTCCAGCTATAAGTTCTGCCATTATAAAATGAAGAGTGAAATGTGTCTAACACCTAGAACACAAACAGAAAGCTTTTTTTATTTTTAACATTTTTTGATTTAACTTCTATGAATTTTGACACACTACGCGAATTTATACTTTTTAATGGATTAAGGATCTGATTATCAGTAAGATACAATAATGATTTGGGATACAGTATATAATTATCCTATCTCTATGTATGTACAAATAAAGATACAGATCTGCATGTGTTCTTATTTCTCTGTAATTCCATGCAAGTTCCAAAACTGCCAATGGGACCTCTTATATGTGTCAATTCAAACCTGTTTAGTCACTAAAATCTAGGGGTAAGCCATTTTCTGCTGCTTCTCCACTGTATCCAGGATGAATTTGATGACTTCACCACTAGTCTCAACCCTCTGTTTCTCCATATAATTTCTTCCCTCTTAGTTTCCATCTCACCCAGTTAAATGCTTTACTGGCTTCACCAAGGGCAAATCATGCCTCACAAACTTGGTGGCTTTCTACAATGGCGTCACAGCATGGGTGGATAAGGGAAGAGCAACTGACATCATCTAACTGGACTTGTGCAAAGCATTTGACACAACATCCTTGTCTCTATAATTAGAGAGACACGGATTCGACAGAAGGACCACTCAGTGGATAAGGAACTGGCTGAAGGGTCGCACTCACAGAGTTGTGGTCAACAGCTCAATGTCCAAGTGGAGACCAGTGATGAGTGGTGTTCCGCAGGGGTTGGTATTTGGACTGGTATTGTTTAACATCTTTATTGCAGCCATGGACAGTGGGATTAAGTGCACCCTCAGCAATTTTGGTGATGCCACCAAGCTGTGTGGTGTGGTGGACACGCTGGAGGGAAGGGATGGCATCCAGAGGGACCTGGACAGGCTGGAGAAGTGGAAACGTGCAAACATCATGGAGTTCAACAAGGCCAAGGGCAAGGTCCTGAATGTGGGTCAGGGCAAACACAACTACAGGCTGGGCAGAGAATCAATTGAGAGCAGCCCTGAGGAGAAGGACTTGGAGGTCAGGCTGAGAGAGTTGGGGTTTTTCAGACTGGAGAAGAGAAAGTTCCGGGGGGACCTTATAGCAGCCCTCCAGGGAGCCTACAGGAGAGATGTGGAGGGACTTTTTACAAGGGCAGGCAGTGACAGGATGAGCGGTAATGGATTTAAATTGGAAGAGGGCAGATTTAGACTAGATGTTAGGAAAAAATTCTTTACTGTGAGGGTGGTGAGACACTGGCCCAGGTTGCCCAGGGAAGCTGTGGACGCCCCATCCCTGGAGGGGTTCAAGGCCAGGCTGGATGAGGCTTTGAGCAACCTGGGCTGGTGGGAGGTGTCCCTGCCCATGGCAGGAAGGTGGAAATAGATGATCTCTAAGGTCCCTTCCAACCCAAACCATTCTGTGATTCTATGATAAGCTATTTATATACTTACACAGAATGTTGTATCACTGAGCATAAACTTTAAGTATAGATTTTTTAATGGCTATTTATTATTTTATTTTAAAAAAGAATTGTTCATTTAAACTGAAAACTTCTGTGCTCTTTTATGGGTCATCTTTAAGCTACCCTGCCTTTGATTTATTTTTCTTTGGGTTCTGACTCCTAGTCTAATTTTTCCCCTATATTTTCAAAGTTCATGCTGTGTGACTTCAATTTAAATCAATATCTAAACCCTATGGAATTAAGTGGTTTTGCAAATGTAACCTTTTGTGAACGAATATCTGTATGCACTCTGAAGTGGATTCTGTGAAAAATAAAATAATCTTTGCAAAATTTCCAGCCAGATCTTCTCACTTCCCTTTAGTCACTAACTTCTTAACTGGCACCATGGGTTTCTAGGCACAGTCTAGCTCATCTCAAGTCAGAGATGTTAGAGATGGCAAGCCAATAATTGAGGCACTGTGGTTCCTGCTAGCAGAGAACAACCACGCTGTTTTGCAAGAACACGTGGGATTCTCATTTCTTGTGTGCAGGAGGCATCCCACAAAACAAGACAGTTTCCCACAGTGCGGCGGCTTCTTTTAGCTAATGCACACATCCCAGAGATGCTCTGGCCGCCTTCTCTTATAGATATATACCCTGCTGTTCAAACTGTGTTGACTTTCCTTTTGACTGATCAATGTCTATCACCCCATACTAAAAAAAAAAAAAAAAAAAGGAAATTTTTTACCCCCCCAAATAAAAAAAAAAAAAAAAAAAGGCAAAAAAAAAGAAGCAGTTGAAACCACTCTGTCCAGAGCTTTTCAATTTCTGAGTTGTGCTATCTTGCGTAGAAATAGGCATAATCAGCTCTTTAGTTGAAAGACATACTAAACACCTTACTCCCTGTAAGTCTCCACCCTTAATGATCCTTCCTGAAATGCTGCTGAACTAAAGACACAGCAAGGAGCTAATTCCAAG
>NW_010126126.1:0-7263 GCF_000699245.1 Pterocles gutturalis | reverse complement strand
TAGAGAGTCGCTTGCTAGATTTATTTATTAAAAAATAAAAGTTCTTGCAAAAAGAAGCACGTGAAAGTGAGGTCAGCACCCTTCCTGATCAACCTGCTGGAAGGAGACCTTGAAGAGCAGCCAGTGTTTCACGTCAGCATGCTGAGCATCAGACACCACAGCACCATTTCCAGAAGGATGAGGCGCTTTCAACCAAGAAGTGCAAGAGACAGCCACACCGCCCACACAAGTGCCTTTTCTCCTGCCGGTGACCCCATCCCTGCCCGCACAAGGCTGATAGAAAGAAGAACCTGGTGCCCAAGCCTAGAAGTTTCTCATGTTGGCTGACCTTCAGATGAATGATATTCCTCCTTTCCTAGCCTGAAAGATGAGCAAAACATTTCTAAGACCTGTTTGCGCCTTTAGGGACACCTCTTGGCAAAAGGTGGCCTGAGCATGGCCATGGCAGCACCACTGACACACCGCCCAAAGGGAGGAAAAAGGGAAGACGTGAGTCACTGCTGCCCTCAGAGACCTCCCAACAGCCTGCAGGCAGCCAGCTCCTTTTTGGAGAGAAGCTGAGGTACTCTCTCATTATCCCTTCCTCCAGCACAGGAACTAGAAGGATCAAGCTACTTCCCTCACCCAGGAGGCTGCCACCATCACTTAGTGGGGAGTCAGGGGAAAGGAGGAGGAGAGGACAGGTCCAGACCACCACTGACAAATAAAGAGTTATGCAGAAGGAAACAAAACCAAACAAAACATCGGCTTTTTAGTTAATTACATTTTAGATTTCACTGCTGCTTGCTCTTCCAAAAGAGCATCAGGCTGCTCTGGAGCCGCCGTGTTCCTCTGGTGCACGGAGGATTCAAGCCTTCTTAAGACCAATACTTCCAGCCACCTCTAACCCAATGAGGCATCCGGTGTTTTCAGATGTACAAATGAGTTTAATAAGGGTCCCAGCAAGACTCTGAAGCCATGGTTGACTTGTCACACCTCCAGCCCCCCAGGCTACATTTTGTTATTGATCTGTTTATTGCTTCCGCTGAGCGAACACTGCCAATCCACCTATGGCAGAACCCAGCCTGCAGCGGACTGTTATTACTATTTAAGTGATAAATGAAACATGCATTTCATTCACCATGTTTGTGAAGCAGAAAATATTCTTTTTTTTAAAGCACCGATATGTAGGAAAGTCAGCAAGTCTCTTCCTTTTTTTTTTTTTCTTTTCCTTGCTGCAGTCTTACTGAGCTCCAGGTAAAAATGCCTGTATGAAAAAATGTTGCTATTAAACTTTGGTGCTTTGGTTGAACCTCTTCAGAATAAGGGATAAAGAGAAAGGGAAAGGGAAGACCCAATCCAAGACCTGTTGAAGTCTGTGAGAGTCTCGCTATGGACTTCAATTAGTGTTTTTTATAAAAGTTCAGAAAAATAGCAATATTCAGCCCAGCCTCAGAGCCTGTGTGTTGCCTGCCAGTTCCTTCCACCGCAGGCAGGAGCGTTGCAGTTTATAGCTCTCTCTTCTGCACACGGAGATGGAGAGGCTTGCTCCTGCCCAGGGATGCCTGCTGAATCTGATGGGGAAAAAGACATTTCAGGCCTTTAAAAAGCTGGCATGCTGCCCATATGGCTCGTCCTGGAGGATGCTAGGAAGTAGTTTTATTTTTCTCACAAGCCTATATTGTGAACATCTGAACCACCCAAGCCCTGAACCAGCCACTGACTGGCATGCACAGGCGTGCAATGGTCTTATGCCTCAGTGAAACTATTTACATGCCCAAACCTGAGCACACAGATAAGGAACAGGAGCCTTGCTGAAGTCGCCTCATTAGGAAGGGAGGTGGTGGAGGGGGATTCTTTTATTATTATTGCTTCTCCAGTGGCCCCACAGTTTGTGGTCTTATTAAAGGCTTTACGAGGCATTTGTTTGCTTGCTCTCTTGAAGCAGATGATAGCTTAGACATAAGAGAAGACAAAGCCTGCTTACATCTAAGCAAGGTTCTCTCTCACGATCATAGTCAGAGAATATTTACATTCAACCCATACTTTGTTTGCTGCTCTAAATCATTCTGAAAAACATGGAGCACCTCCAGAGCAACAAAACGCCTCACTAGCTTTTGCACTTTCCAAATATTATCAAGATGAAAGAAAAAAAAAAATAATTGTGTTTCTTCCCACTCATCACATTCTTCTTTATTCACTAAATACTAGCTGCCCACTGGAAAAGGAGTAATTTCCCAAGTTAATAATGGAAAAAGCCTGTTTTCATTTGCATCAACTGCACCTTTTCAGCTTAACTCTGTAGCAGTCATATAAAAGATGTTTGATCTCGCCCACAGCCTTGGGTTTCACTGAGAAAAGGACTACTAAGCCTAAGGAGCCGGTGAGACTCTCGGCTACTCCGAGTATTGTTGGTCTATGGTGAAGTATCTTACAGAGATGAATATTTTCAGGAAATAGAGAGCTAGAGGCATGGACAAGTTTCCAAGCACTTACTGAATTCATTATGACAGGCAAGCCATTGCTCTCCTAAAGAACAAAACTCACAGGGCGCCTCTTTTTTAATCTCACAAACATCATATCCTATGCTTAATGGATTAATAAAAGAAAAAAAACCTGAAAATTCACCCTTGGTGAGAGAAATGCTGACCCTCATCTATCAGAACTAACGAGAACCCTTGACATCAGTAAGGGGTGAATCAGACTTCAATTTCATTGATGCTACAAATTACCACTACAAAGTCTCTGTTGGGTTTGCTGTGGTCCTTCACAACACAGTGGCTGTTAGCCTGAGGTTTTGAACTGAGTTACTTTCTTCCTACGAAAAGATCCATCTAGAAAACGTGAGAGGTGACCCCATATTCTCGCCGAGATTGTTAAGAGCACATTCTCACAAAATTAAAGCCTAGAGGACGTAAGAATTTTTTTCCAATTTATTTCCCACAATGCTTTGAATTATGATTCATATAAAGAATATTTCTAAGTATTAATAAATGAGCAGGTACTTATACGTTTTCCAAAAGTGCCAAAGCATTGATGATAGATACACTTAATGAAAAGGAAATTTTTGCAGAGGCCAAAGGGAGGAAGGTTTGAACAATTCTTTTTTCCCCCCTTTTTTACTTAGCTGCTTCTTCCATTGCTTAATAACAAAGATTAAATGTCGACCTAACAGACTTTAAACTTTCTGGTTTATTTTTTTGCTGAGGTAGTAACTTCTCTTTAACGTGTCTTCCAGTGTCGTATTCAGACTGACAAAAACCATTAGTTTTTCCTTCATTGAGCACACATTCAAGTGAGATGACATTAAAACCCTTGTGTCAAGCAGGGCTATCTCCCACAACAAGACAAGAGCCCGTGTTCCTGCCCAGCGCTGGGCTCGGCGTGCTGGAGGGAAGGGGCTCAGAGCTGGGCTGCGGAGCAGGAGGACTTCTCCACGGGAGGAAAGGAAGCTGGGATCTGACCTTTCTGCCATGGCACCCTCAAAAGCCACCTTCACATGGTAGGAACACCTCATCCATTGCTGGCTATCAGTCAGGACCATTAGGGTTAAATATGCTTGATCCCAGGATTTAGAAGCTATGCTAGTTGCAACAGCTGGAAAACTTATTCCATACCAGTTCATTCACTCCCAAATCACGACAGACTAGTGTTTCCCTCACCTTTTATGCTGAAACTATACAACACAGGCTCTCCATCCCCTAGGTACCTTCTCTGTTCCTGATAAACAGTCTCTTACCTAACCTTCAGTTGACAAGTCCTTTAAGGCTTACAATAATTCTTCCTGGGACTGAAAATGTGGAGCATAGTCACCTGCTTAGACAAACAATCTAAACCCAAACTAAATCTGCAAGTGCTTCTTCCGCTACTTAAACCTGATTTACTTCAATTACTGACAAGGCTGTTACACCATACAGGCTAAGTAGATAAACCTGAAACCAATGAAGAATCAATGTTAAACGTTGTTAACATTCAATACGCCCTGCATATGTCTCATTTAATAGAAAATCAGATTTCACATGGCACTGTTAAAAACTTCCCCCCCCCCCCCCGCCAGCAGTCCTACCCTAGTTTTCAAAATACACGATAAAAAAGTCTTCTCTTTCAAATTGGAAGAGAATAGAGGAGGAAGGCTATGCTGAGATTGTTTATAGGAAAATGAAAACATGAAAAAACACAAACAGCATCTGAGTGTCCTTAAACCCCCAAAAGCCGCCACTATATCTACTGGTCCCAGACCTGGAACAGGATCTGTGACCAAACTGATTGCTGTCAGGTACCATCAAAGCTGCACGCATTGTTTTACAGAACAAAAATGGGAAAAGTTATAAGGTCTAAAAAGTCTATCCATAGCCTTCTCCTTCCAAACATTTCTATCTTCATAACTTGATTGGTTGGGGTAAGGAAGAACAGCAATTTCACACATGTTCTAACTAGACCTCATACTGTGTTGTGAAAAGGAAGCAGAACCTCCAATTTACACACAGCAAAAGAAAAACCTTGTGATTTATCTAAGGTCTGCAGCAGAGACATGAGCATCACTTTTTCTGCAGCAGGTCCTTCAAGTGCAACTGTCCCTACTCACTTTGTTCAGACACACAAGAAAAAGCAAGAGGAAGATGGCAAGTGGCACTGCCCTCTCCTCGAGCGCTGGGGAGCATGACCAGACCCCTCCCAAGGGCAGGGCAGCCGTGGGATTTCTTGGCATGCCCTAAAAGCCTTGCCCCTCCGCGTTTCCCTGGTACAGTGCGTTTCTGCCCTGGTTATAACAGGATCTGTCACTTCCCATTTCCCATTCAGTAGCTGGTTTACCAGTAATCAACAGGCACCCAAGCCAACTTATGGTTTACGGTGCTAGACAGTTTGCATCCTGCATTAAAGACAAGCAGGCAAACACTCTTCTTCAAATTCTATCTCCATACTTTCAAAACTTCATAAAATGCTCCTCCATCTGTTTCCCCTGGCTTTATTGCCAGTTGGTTGGTGATAAGCAAATCTGTGCATGACTTATTTCCAGTACAATGGGAAGATGGTTATTCTCAGTAATCACCGTATTATGGTGTAACTGAGCTGTAAAAACCCACCTGTTTCTCTTGCAAGATGGAACTGAATAATCTCCAGTTACAGTCAGTCTGCTCTCATTGGGAAATGCTGCGTTTAGCTTTGGTGTCCAGCCTGGGCTTGCAACTGTTCTCTGGCACCCTGATAACCTCCAGCAGCCCTTTACGGGAGGGAACAAGCAGATGGGAAACTCTGCCTGGAGACATTTCTAGCAGAAGCAAGGGAGCTTCTCGGAGGAAGGTGGAATAAAGTGGCTCTCTGCTGGGCAAAACTGTCTTGAGAAAAACAGTTATGTGAGTGGGAAAGTCTATGAGATCTGAGAAAGAAAATGAATACATTGTTTTGGGAACGATTTCCTTTAGGGAAGGACTGGAGCAAGTTAGAGTAAAGGGGGAGGGAAGGCACTAGATCCAGACTTTGCACTTTCAAGGTTTGTTTCTCACACACTCTGTAAACAGTTTGGTCCACAGAACCACTAAATGTCCCAGAAACACCAAAGCAAAGCAGCATTACGTACTGCAGTAACTAATATATCTCTTTCTCTCTCACACAATTCACAGTTAGGGATTTCAGACAGCATATTTTAAAAACAAATTTGTCATCTGTGATCTATTAAACCTTCTATCTACAGCAAGCTAATGAAAATTTTTGAAAACTATGCCAGTTATGAGCTACATCCAGAACTACAGACAGCAAGGATTATACCCTAAGGTGCATTCACGTATATAGCACACATTGTTTGGATTAGACAGCACAACAGGAAGAATTTCCTGAGACATCATGGTACCCTGCCCAGATTTTGTTGTTTTCTAAGATAGAATCAGTGAGGAGGTTAGCCTTTTCCCACAGATGTAAAAAGAAAATATTTCAGGTTTGTTTTTTTTTTTTGTTTTGTTTTTTGTTTTTTGTTTTTTTTTTTTAAGTAGGACTGGTCCCTGAAATATGACAATACACAGGACAAGAAAATCCCCTTGTTTCTGAAATGAAATGGCATGGGTCTCAGTGGCCATAAAAGATCCAAAATAGACCTGAAGATCAGGCAATCTGGGAAAGTAACAAAGGGGGGAAGCAGAGCAGGCAAACCACAAAGCTGAAAGTAAAACATGCATATAACGAGGCTGGGGAAACTAGCCTTCTGTCTGCCTGGTGCATGGCTAGAGGAGAAAGAAAGCCTCCAAAGCAAACAGCTATTAATTCCCCTTTGCTCCAAGGAGAGCTTGCTGCTCCACAGCCACGTGCTACATAGGGACAACATGGTAAGTCTAAGCCAAAATGTCAGCAAAAGCCAAGGGGCTGATGGACTAGAGGCCAAAAATGCTGGTCTGAGACCTGCCGCAGGGATGCCAATGGAGACTCTGCCCAGCCCTCTCTTGTGAGCCCACATGTCCTCCTCCACACACTGCCACCGCCAGCCAGAGGGACAGCAACAGCCTCTTCTTGGAGACCCACCGAGCCCAGGTCCTGAGCAATGTTTAATCCTATTCTTACCCTGAAATGGTTGTTGCCTTGCTGGCAGAACCATCTTGTGAGTAGGTTGAGAGGGCAGGAAAACAAGCAGAGTAACACATAAAACGATCTGTGTTTTCCTTAAACTCCTTTGAATTGTTTCATTCTGAAAATTGCTGAAAAGCTGGCAAAGCCGTACCCCAGTGGGGGAATCTAGCCACCAAGTTAAAATAAGTATTTGAGTCAAATTGCTGGCAACAGAAGAGCCCCCTTCACTCTTGGTAGAAAATAACTACATCTGAGATGGTTCCTGGTGAACATACAATAGAGGTAGGTTACACCTAGTCTGTGTGGCAAGCTCAGTTATCAAGACACATCTTTATGGGGTATCAAGTACTATCTTGGTCCTAAAGTAATTCTAAAAATCTACTGTTTATTTTTCCATTGTGAATTATATTAACTTTTAACTTATGCATCCAACCAATCTCTATGTCTAGCACCTTCTCAGTTCCATTAGAAAAAAAATTTACAAAAAATAATCATAGAATCACAGAATGGTTAGGGCTGGAAAGAACCTTAGAGATCATCTAGCTTCAACTCCCCTGCCATGGGAGGGACACCTCCCACCAGCCCAGGTTGCTCAAAGCCTCATCCAGCCTGGCCTTGAACCCCTCCAGGGATGGGGCATCCACAGCTGCTCTGGGAAACATGGGCCACTGCCTCACCACCCGAACAGGAAAACATCTAATTCTAACATCTAATCTAAATCTACCCTCT
>NW_010126125.1:0-7956 GCF_000699245.1 Pterocles gutturalis | reverse complement strand
ATATATAATAAAAATAACTGGAGATGTGCTCAGCATAGATCCTTTGAACATGACGATGCTATCTCATATGGAGGAATTATTCCTCTCAATGAAACAGTATTTAAAACACAAAAGGTGCTGTATTGTAGCTAAACTCCTTTTTGCTACATCCACCAGTATTGGATATATCTTCATAAATATTTATGCTGTTTTTTCCCTAGATAACAAAGCCGCTAATCTTACACAGGGCTTCTCTGAAATGAACGTGGAGCTGCCTGGAGAATTCAGCAATGTAGAAAATGAATCCAAGGTTTGAGACAATCTCTTAAATCCCTCTTTTTGATATCTGGGTGTGTGAGGTCTTCATCCCTGTAATGACATTTATCATGCAAGGATATGTGAGATGTCTGTGTGTCTCATGAAGTTTTTGAGTTGTCTGATCAACTGGAATGTTTCAGAGACTATTTTAACCTTGGAGGTCAGAAACTTACCAATACTGAAAGGTGTGGTGGATGCAAAACAGGCATAATACCTTTGATGTTATCCACACATCAGTGCATCTGCTTATCTTCCTGATACAGGCGAAATGTTTGGCATTTTCTTAAGTTGTGTGTTTTGGAGGTGGCAGCAGAATGCACAAGACACAGAGACAAACATAGCTTCACAGTTTTCTCTTTCTGGATCTGGCTTAGAAAAAGCTTCAGGGCATCTTGAAATTAAAAGCAATAAGGGGTGGCATGCAAAGACCTTGTGAGAAGGATAACAGGAAGGCAAGAGTTTTTAGTAAGCTATTGCAGGTGTGTAACCATCTTCCTCAATAACCAGAGGTCTTGGTACAGGAGAAAAGATCCCTTTTGTGAAATCCCTTCTTAGAAGCCTTATGTGCACTCTTTAACCCTGTACAACAGTGTAACCACTGAATTCTCCCTCTGGCTTTTTCTGTCTGATAAGCATGGATATTGAGGGATCAAGTTGCTCCATATGTTTATAGCTATTTGATTTCTTGAAGTTCTGTGCTATAACAATTTTTTTCATGACCTGATGTTTAGACTACTGCAGTAAAATTACTTCTTGCTGCTGCTGAAGGAGCTTGAGTGCTGCCTTCATTGTGTTCTACTAAAATGCACAAAAATAAGTGTTTGTTGCTCTCTAGTGAGCAGAAAGGAACTGGACTAGTGGGAATTTTTGATTTCAACTCAAGGTTGGACTTGAAGAGCTGGTACTTGAAATTTTGGTGACTTTCCGGTTTTTAAAATGTTCTTTCTCAAGAGTGGGAGGTAATCTTTAAGTCTTAGCAAAACTGGTAGTGTGGCAGGTTTATGCACTTGTGAGATCCCTGTTCTGCTTGCATCCCTTTCCAGTGGATCCGTATGAACCACCTGCTCCAGGTATTCATCACTACTCTCAAAAAGAAAACAACTTAGATGTCTAACATCCTATAGTTTCACTGTGAATTCTCTGCCATCTGAAGTTAAAATATTGTTAAAATATGAAGTTAAAATATTGGAAACATTTGGGGGCTTTTATCCCCACCACCAATTCAGACTGCAGAGTTTGGCTGCTGAATCCTGCCTTTTAGATACAGATGACCAACCCAGCTGCTAAACCTTTCTTCTACAGTTTGATAGCATGGTGACAAGAGTACTCCTGAGGCTTCACCCATGTCTTTTCACACAGGGAGGCACCATTGAGTTCCAGCTTTTCAAAAGTAACCCACAGTCTTAGGTGCCTCTACTTTTTGGATACCAATTTTGAGACATGTTAAGGAAATGTGAGTAAGTTGAATAAATTCATTGAGGCTGTAAGTTTTTTCCTCTTCTTTCTACAGAAGATGGCAATCTACAAAATGGATGGGCCACACAGAGGATTTTGTCTTGTCATTAATAATGTTAAGTTTGGTAGATCTCTTCTGGAAAGGAAGGGTTCTCACAAAGATGCCGGTAAGTTACTGAAGTGAGATTTTTGGAGGATTAGTCTGTTTCCCCATGTGAGTTAATTGTCTAGTATTGCTCTATATTTTATTGTCCATGTTTTAGTTAATATTCTGAAAGAGTAAAATGTTTTATATGTATTAAATTATGTAATTTGTGTATCTTAGGGGAGGAAGGGTTAACAGATGAGAAACCACTGAGTATCTGATGCAGTTGGATCATTCTTGAATAATTTTAAGAATCACTTTTTACTTAGCCTTTACCTATAGCTATAATAAAGAACTAAAACTAAGGTAAACCATCATTCTACATAATATAATGCAGAATTCCATAATCAAGCAACTCTGTGTATACTTCTTATTTTATTCTGTTCATTCTATTTATCTCTTGTGTATGAAACTCTAATAGTCAAGACAGCAACTGGAAAATTATGGTGTGAGAAGCATTTTGAAACTAATCTGAAACTCGGGGGAATTCCTCATATTTTCAGGTGTCATTTGTGTGCTCACTTAACATGTCATTATACATTGTAAAATGTTGTCATATTTTCTGAAACTTCTCAGGAAAAATCCAGAGCTCTGTGTTTGAGCTGATGCCATCTTTTTTTTATTCCAGTTAACCTTTAGTTGATACTAGTATAAGGATGAATCTGAAGAAATGTCAGGGTGTAAGGTCTTTTCTCAGTTCAGATTAGCTTACATGGTGACTTCATAGAATGGTTTTCTACTGCCTGAATTTTTCCTTTCATCTTTCTTTTAATTACAGAGGAATTGGAGCGAGTATTCACATGGCTTGGTCTGGATGTGAGGACTTACACAGATCTGACATCTCAGCAGATTAAAGATCTCATGCGAACTTGGCAGCATGTGCAAGATCACAAAGACAGGGACTGTTTTATATGTTGTATTCTATCTCATGGAGAGTCAGGAGCAATCTATGGCAAAGATGAGGAACTTGTATCAATCCGCATGATCATGTCCCACTTCACTGCTGAACAATGTCCACAGCTGGCTGAAAAACCCAAACTCTTCTTTATCCAAGCATGCCAGGGTAAAGAGATACAGCGTCCTGTCTATGTTGAAGCTGATGCACGAATTCCTGACTTACCTTCCATGCAACAGAGCATTTCTCCTTCTGAAAGTATTCCTGCAGAGGCTGATTTCCTCCTAGGCATGGCCACAATTGATGGATGTGTGTCTTTCCGGCACATTCAACAGGGTGCTTGGTATATTCAGGCCCTGTGCAGCAAGCTACAGTTGTTGGTACCAAGGTAAATACTTTGCTTAGCTCTTCTGTGAAAAAATGGGAGGAGCTTCCCCTTTTTTCTCCAAAGGCAAGTCACATAGGAACACTAACCCATGTCCTGAGGTAAACTAAATTAGTTATAGTGATGGTATGTTTGCTTACCACTAATAAATTTACATTAATACTGCTAGTACCATAGAGATAATCTGGAGAATGTGAAGTTGATTGTAAAAAACCTCAAAACCTCCCATCTGTACTCTTTAAGGCAGGGCCATCTTTTTCTTGAGTGCATTTAGGTTAAAATATTCCATTATTTTTCTTTACTGGTTGAATCAAGCAAGGCAGAGTAAGAAAAGGTCTTTTGTTTTTAATATGACTCAAATGAGAACAAAAGAAGAGAAATCTGGAGAAAAGAATATGTTTACTTTTTTGTGTTTTAAATGTTTACTGTGTCTTCTAGATGATCTGGGACATGTTAAATGGAATGCCATCTGCTCGTTAATAAGTAATTTTTAAATTTTTGCTCTCCTTCTGACTGCAGGGGTGAAGATATTTTATCAATTCTTACAGAAGTTAATGACGATGTGGGCAGACGTGTTGACCGCTGGGGGACAAAGAAACAGATGCCTCAACCAGCATATACCTTAAGAAGAAAATTTATATTCCCAATACCCAGAGACCCTCCTCCTTCACAGCAACATTGAAGCTTTTAAAATACATCCTTTTATCAGCACATCTCATTTAAATGCAATTCACCACACTACCTGTTTTAAAGCAGTTACCCAGAATCCTGAGGAACTGTTAGCTTCAAGGCAAGGCTTCACAATTTATTTTTTTTTCCAAACAAACTGTGAAACTGAAGGAGACACAATTCAAACAATCCATGTGCCAGCTGTTTACATCATTTATATACTCAGAGTTACCAGGGTTGGGAGAAGCATGCTTCTATCATGTTTAAACATTTTTGTACTTGCACAGACTGCAGATATAAAAGTGTTTTTCTGACAGCATAAGGGTTGCATGTAGCTTTCCATATCTAAACCAAGACTGCTAATAGTCTGGTTTAGGTTCATCATTCATTTTGCAGGCTAACAATTTTAAATCCTGCCTCTAAATACGCTAGCAATGTTCATAGAGAAAGACAAAGGTGGGAATGAAGAGGAGAAAGCTTAAGTAGTAAGTGGAAAAGGATTTCTTCCATCCCTAATTTAAATTACATTTAACTTAATGGAAAACCAGTTAACTACTGAAGTCATTAATTCATACCACAATGCACACTGATACCATCTAATGGCTAGCATAAACCTCATGTACAATGAGATCTTTCCAAAACTTGAGTAAAGACAAATTGCTGTGTAGTATTCCCTCTGTGAAACCATGTGAACTGTCATTTCCCCATCACCTCTGGGAAGAAAAGTTAGGGTAGAAGATCAGCATGCTATGAAATAGGGCATTCATCAGTGTGTCTGTATAGGTTTATCAGATTAATTAACTTTGTTAAGCATTACATTTTCTGATTATCATTTCTTGTTTTAAGTTCTAATGCAGCCATATGAGAAACAAGGCTCCTTGTTGCTTAAGATTCTAACAGAGCATTTTGTGACTTAACTAAAATAATGTCATGATATTTTGCTATGAGCATTTATTGTGTGTGTACGTCTGTGTCCTTCCTGTTTGTTACTGCAATAAAATAATACTTTTTAAGAGCTTGGTGAGATAAAAATTAGGTACTGGGGTAAGGCTTATCCTTGTTTCTGACTGGTCCCTGCACTTTGTTGAGCTGCATTAATCAGTGGGGTTTTAACTGCCTCAGGGTTTAAGCTGAAGTGAAACTTAGTTTATTTCAGCAAAACACTGATTACTAGCCATAATTAGAGTTAAGATTTGAGAGAGTACTGTCTAGTGCTGTTGGATGCAAGTTTTAGCTCGCACTATCCAGGATTTTTAGGAGGGGAGTTTTGCATCGTACAAAGCATTGAAATACAGTCAGTTTGCCAAAACATATTGGTCACTTTTTATCATGACAAATGGATAGTTGTGTGACCCATTGTATTTTGAGTCTTCTGAGTTAGTATGGCTGCCACACTTGAAAATGTTTCTATCTGTATCTGTGCCACAGATAGAAAATGTTTTGTCTGTTAGAATATATAACATTGTAATAGAATCATGATGTTTCTGTCTCGCAATTACTGTTCAGACGTGGTGCACTCTTGTTTTGTATGTTTAGGTAACAATTGAATTTTTATCAGTATGGAGTAAACACTGACAATAATTTTGAACTTGTTATGCGGGATCTTGTTTTCATTTTTAAGTTGAGAGAGAACATCATCATATTATCTTGCTTTCTCTGTGGAGACTTCTGCCTGGGTAATCTCCAGTTAAATCATAGGTAGGTAAAGGCAGTCAGAAGAGTCTAAGCTGACTTCTGCCTTGAGTTCCCTGGGGAGAGGGATCCACACTTGTGAAGTATAAAAAACTGGTGAGGTCTCCCTTGCTTGTAACACAGTTTGTTCACAGTTTACACTGGCATGATTTATACTACTCAGTGTGACTATTTCGCTTAGGTGTGTTGAGGGTTGTGTTTATGTGGCCGCACACTGTAATACTTGGGTGCACGCAGTGGTACTCTGTCAGAACGAGCTCAGAGGCAGGGCAGGCTTAGCACTATAACTGCAGCTGCCATTCAGCAGGGTTGTTGGATGCTTCTGCGTGATCTCCTGCAGTGTATTGCAACCTAGCAGTCTGAAAGTCTTGGGGGAGAGTGGGTGGTTTTTGGACAACTTGGATATTCATCACTGCCTGCTGTCCACACTGCACACCTTGAGTGTAACTCCAGTAATACAGAGCTGTGCCGGAAAGAAATCAGCCTCAAACAAAAAAAATGTTGTTGGTTTCTTTTGAGGCTTACTGATGACGTACAGAAGGATATGCACGTGTGCACGCTCTCCACCTACAGAATTAAAGCATTGTTACTTGTGCAACAGCTGTTTAGACAAGTTTAAGTGGAACTAGTGTAAAAAGAGTCTTTCTGTTGGGGAAGTTGGTATCTTGGGAAGATCATGATCTTAAAGTGGAATCTGTGACATCCACAAGTCTCTGGTATCCTGTCCCTCCTGACTGTCAGTTCTTGTACAGGAGCTGTGTATCCTGCCTTGTGCCAGTAGAGGCCACAGTCACTGCAGTTGCTGAGTAGTCAGTAGCCTCAGCATTTTCACTTCCTCAAGACCAGCCTTTCTGGGAAAGGTGAATTTTTGGCAGGCTGCTGTATAAGGAATAGATTGGGTTCCTGAGACAGTTCTAGAAGAAGCTGGAGGGGCAAAACCAGGGTGCAGGGGAGCTGAGGGAAATTGGAGAGACTTTTAAGTAAACAGAGGACAGGAATATTTTGTGAAAGGGCAAGAGAGGAAGAAATAAGAAGTGAAACAGTAAAGACAGAGAGGAAGAACAGTGCCAGGAGGGCTGGTCCTTGAAACTGCTGCATGATGGGAGAAGCCTCTATCTGGAAAGAGCTAGCCTGGGCTTGGTCTTGTCTGCAAATATTTGTCACACGCTGCGGATCACGGCATGCTGCTTCTTTCAAACTGCAATTGGAGTCTTGATTCAGTTAAGACTCAGAGGAATTGATGCAGGGAGACAGACACTGAGGCATGGGATGACATGGAGACAGAACCGTTTTGGACCTGATGATCAGATGGTGCTTGCGCTGTCCCCCTGTACTGCTCCCAGCCTTTGGATAAATGGACAACTTATGCCAGTGAAATAAGTCAGACATATTTTCTGGACTGTTACTAGGGTGTGCCTTTTGGAAGGAATTTGTGTGCTTCGTTCAATTGAAGGGTATGTCATAATTTTGAGTTTGTAAAGGTAGAAAGGTTCAAATCAATGAATGATTGTTTTCAGTGCAAAATGATAACAAATTTTGTCTCTCCTGTCTCTCTTCATAATGCTGACTTCACAAGTTTCAAAGAGTCTGGCGGTTTTAGTGATTGCTGATCGTATATTTCCTGCTACAAGGAAGATACTGGTGACCAGCAGACTGTGCTGGGAACCTTACCATTGAAGGCAGAGTTCTAGACTTCAAAGAGGATGAAAATGCCAAAAGTTAATTATTGCTTAAATTCCCTTGCAAAGGGGAAGGATCTTACATAAATCATTTCAAATGAAGGTTTACCCTTTCGGTTCCCTGTATTCGAGTACTGCTACTGAATTTGGTGCTGATAGTTGATTTTATTTTTTTTTTTAAATTTAAGAAATAATCTTCTATGAAAGTGCGTGTTAAAAATAGGCTAGGGTGATTTGGAGAGGGACTTCGGAGAAAGGAGGTAAGTTGTGGATGATCTTGTGACACAGCAGGACAGTGGGACTGAGATATTTTTAAATGGGAAGATATAATTGATTCACCCTTTCCTCACTGTGTTTTAATTAGGATTTGTGTATGGTAGCAAATATACTGAGCTGTGCTGTAGATGAGAAAGTCCTGGCTATGCTGCTTAGTGTGTCCCCTAAAATAAAAGCAAAACATGGTTACTTTTGTGGCTTGTTTAACAATTTCTCTCGCAAGCACTGTAATAATTTATTGAAAGCAGAACTGTGATAGGTGGAGTAGAGAACTGCTGCACTGTGACCACAGCTTATTACTTTGTTATACTTTGGTGAATCATGTGACAGTATAGACCATATAGTACAAAAGGCAATGCTTTTCCTGGAACTTCAGAGACTATGGCTGTCTCACTTTTTTTCAGAGTTGTTCCAGCAGTCCTCCACCCAGTCCTCCCATGTAAGTGATGTAAAATTATTATTA
>NW_010126124.1:0-516 GCF_000699245.1 Pterocles gutturalis | reverse complement strand
GCCTCCTGTCCTGCGGGTCATGAGCGATCTATTTCACAATGAGCTCAGAGACGGTCTCCTCTTGTCTCACATTGAGCTTATCCTTCTCAATGATGTTCTTGAGCTGGTTGACAGAGAGATCTAGGAACTCTGTGGACACTGGAAGTGGTGGAGGACGAACACGGAGGCTGCTTCTCGGAGGTCGGGACAGTAGTAATAGTCTGTGAATCTGTAGATGCCGACAGCATTTTCCGGGCACAGCTGGGATTTTAAGAACTCGCAGCACGCTCTGACAATGCCCATGACGTTGAACTGGTCTGCTGCGATTAGCAAGTCTGAAGCGTTGTCAGCTGTGACCGGTACTGTCCTGGTTTAGGTGTAGTCGATAATGAGCTTCATCATTTCAGGTGAAATGCCGGGGATTTTATATACTGTCTTCTCTGCATTGTTCCAGCTGAACAAAGCCCTGAAGAAACAAAGTGCCGCTTGGGGAAAAAACAGCTCTGCTGCGTTACACCCTGGCCCCACAGACACCCC
>NW_010126123.1:0-3331 GCF_000699245.1 Pterocles gutturalis | reverse complement strand
GCCTGGCAGCAGCATGGGGACATGGTCCTGCTGAGTGAGGACAGCTTCAGGAGTGCGTCGTGGGAGAAGCTGGGTAAGGGGGAGTGGGGTCTGCCTGCCCAGATCCTGCCCACAGAGCTGCCCTGGCCTTTCCCAAATCTCCTGGATTGGATGCCTTGCAGGTCCGATGCTCTGGGAGACAGTCGCCTCAGCTCTGGGTGCCCGGCGGCTGGCCAGGCGAGGACGAGTGTTGCCAGATGGGATGCGGTCCCCCAGTGTCACCCTGTTGCTGGGCCAGGATGGCTGGGTGGAGCACGTGGACAACGGGATCAGGTAGGCAGGAGCTGCGGTGCAGGATGTGGCTGGTGTGGGAGAGGGGCTGCCCTCACCAGGCTGGTGGTGTCTCCCAGGTACACGTTTGATGTGACCAAGTGCATGTTCTCACCGGGCAACATCACAGAGAAGCTGCGGGTGGCCTCGCTGCCCTGCTCCAGGGAGGTCCTGGTGGATCTCTATGCAGGTAACAGGACGGTGGAGGGATTTGGCAGGGCGGGCGTGTGGAGGTAGGCAGGCAGAGAGCAATGATGCAGGTACCAATGGCATCCAGGTGGATGTGAAACTTTCCAGCCTGGACTGGAAAAATACCCAGGCTTAGAGCTCCTGCTCCATCTGTGAGCTCTCAGCTAACCTGGCACTGCTGTCCTTCCTGTGTCCCTGTTGCCTTTGGACACTTAGGATGGCCTTGCACTCGGGCTTTACAGAGCACTGCTCTGTATCTAGTGCTGGTCATGGGAATCATTTTTGGATCCAGGGAAGAGATTTGCCCTTGATGTTGTTTCTGAAAAGCTCCCAGAGGTGTCCCGAGCCTGCACTGTTGTGCTTTCACGACAAGCTGGTGCTAACTGAAGTGTCCTGTGCTGAGGTGACTGGGGAGATCACATCAGGCATTTGCGTGTCCAGAGAGCCGCTATTTTGTGCTTAGGGCAGTTAGTGTTTCTAATTTGTGCCACACAGAAAGGATGTGACGCTGGGAAAACTGCTCTGGATTCATTAAAATAAATGGTAGTCTGGGCATTTCTGCACAGAGTGGAAGCAGGGCAGGGCAGGTCTCGAGCTAGTGGCCAAGGACTGAAGGTAAAATAAGCTCTTCTGTAAACATTTTTCAAGAAAGATTTTGCTTTTGGGGAAGAGGCCGGAGTGGGTGTGAATTTCTATTTTCCCAGTGTCTGGGCTTGTTCCAACCGGGGACAAAGCAGATGCAGAGAGCCAGGGCAGTAATTGCATCCTGCCTTGCCTCTGGGGAGGAGCACAGACCCCTGGCAGTGCCTGGACCCTGCCCTCAGCCACTGCCACCTCTCCTGCCCCCAGGCATCGGCTATTTCAAGCTCTTTTTCCCGCTGCCGTACCTGGTTCATGCAGCAGCCGCCTTCGCCCACGCCTGCGAGTGGAATGGCCACGCTGTGGAGGCCCTGCGGAGGAACCTGGTGCTGAACGGCGTGCAGGACCGCTGCCGCATCCACCACGGGGACAGCCGGCAGGTGAGCAGTGCCGCCTGGCCACAGACCCCCATCACCGTGTGGCATCCCCCTCACCTCCCCTCTCCTTCCAGCTGGAGCTGCAGGACGTAGCAGACCGGGTGAACCTGGGGCTGATTCCCAGCTCAGAGGAAGGCTGGCCAGTGGCCTGCCGCGTCCTGAAGAAGGGCACGGGTGGGGTTCTCCACATCCACCAAAATGTGGAGAGTTTCCCCACATGGGACCCCCCACAGACCCCGATCCTGTGGGCTGAGAGAGGATCTCTGGAGGAAGCCAGCTCTGACAGAGTGATGCAGCGTCAGAGCCCAACAGAGGACAGCAGGAAGGAGACACCAGCAGCCAGGATCAGACCTGAGTGGCAGAGGTGGGCTGAGGACACGGCGGCACGGATCCAGGGGCTGCTGGCAGAGCTGCATGGGCAGCCGTGGCGCACCAGCATCCAGCACATCGAGGCAGTGAAGTCCTACGCGCCCCACGTTCATCACCTCGTGCTGGACCTCGAGTGCCGGCCGACGCTGCACGCCTAGCTGGCCATGGGTCCTGGTGTGGCTCCAGTTCCCATGAAATGGTGGTACTGGAGCACTGGTGGCAGGGAGATGCTACGGCAGAGCTGCATGGGCAGCCGTGGCGCACCAGCATCCAGCACATCGAGGCAGTGAAGTCCTACGCGCCCCACGTTCATCACCTCGTGCTGGACCTCGAGTGCCGGCCGACGCTGCACGCCTAGCTGGCCATGGGTCCTGGTGTGGCTCCAGTTCCCATGAAATGGTGGTACTGGAGCACTGGTGGCAGGGAGATGCTACCGTTGCCTGCTGCCAGCCTGGGTGGCTTGACATCCCCTTGTTCCCAGGTGGCAGCCCGTACCAGGGACACTGGGGGATGCTCTCCCATGGGAGATCCTTACGGGAGCTGTATCCTGGCTGAGGATGGGGTGAGCTCAGGCTGAGAGTGCCCCAAGTCCTGCCCTTGCTCTGCCTGTTGCTGCCCAGTTCTTGGACACATGGTGGCACTTTCAGCCCCATTTTCACATGGGAGAGAGCTGCAGGGCTGAATAAAGCCAAGATTCCTGCCAGGCTTTGTTTCAACAAGTCAGTGGCAGGCTTTGTGCTTGTGTTTACCAGCATGCTTTTTTTAGTGTACTGGAAACAGGTCTGTTTATCTGAATTTCTTCTCACCTTTTTGCAGAAATAAGGATGTTTCTAACCCCTCTTGTTGGTGTCTAGTGAAACACGAACACAGCAGCAAGCGTGGGGGTCTGGCCTGGGGAGGTGGGTCCCAGGGCGGTACATGGAGGGGCTTGAGGAGCAAAGCCTCTGCCCACGTCTGCTGCCCTCAATTCCACCTGCGAGCCCAAAGCACTCTTGCCTGAGCATCATCTGTGCACCCCTGTTGCAGAGAAACCCCTGCCTAGGGAGGAGGGTCCCACTAGCCCTTTGGTGTCCCCAGGTCCCCGTGGGTTTTCTGCTATGTAAGTGTCTCATCTGCTGCAGGGCTGGGAACCTCTGGCTCTCCCCGTCCAGTGGCAGGGGACCACTGGGGTGCAGCCAAAAGTGTGGGCAGAGCTGCGTCCTTGCCTTCACTTTGGGGCTGCTCCCAGCTGGTCTCCCACACAGCTGTGATGTCCTGCAGGGCGAGAAGCCACCTCCCCACGGATGTGAGCCCCACACCTTGTCCTGCCATGCATGCTCAGGGTTTCCTTGTTGCCTGTGCTGCTGTGGGCAGAGCTTGGGGAGCCCGGCCGGGACCGTATCTGCCCACGAAGGACAGGGACAGAGCCTGGAGCCTTGTGGGCAGAGTAGGGGGGACACCACGGCTGT
>NW_010126122.1:0-10254 GCF_000699245.1 Pterocles gutturalis | reverse complement strand
AAAAAAAAAAATAGATGGCTGATCAAAGCCAAGAGATGAGATAGCTTCCAAAGTTGTATGATACGATACATTTGTTCAGGATAATGAGAAGTGATCCAATTATTTGCTCTCGCTAGAAGTGAAACCAGAACATAACTTCTGCTGCATTAAGTACAATGCATACACAGTACATCACACTTCTGAGACATCCAGGCATAGCTTCCATATTCTGCAACGTAAGCCTACAGATTAAGTAGTTTGGGAAAAATTAAAGAATTTGGAAGTAACTGCTGGTCCCCAAGGATCACAAGGAGAGGCTACAGAAGGATTCTCCAGAGAGATTATTCACTTCGGGAGTATGCTGCAGTATCCAACAAGTTTGGTTTACAAGTTTGTATGTCTTCTCTAAAAAAAAAAAAATAGCATCAAGCAATGAAAGAAAATGTAAAGTCAACTTACTCTTGGATTTGCAATACATGCTCCCCTAATTCAGGCTGTGATCCAGGTCATTAACACAGATTTATCCCCCTCAAATTGTTATCCAATGCTGCTCTAATGTTTTAGCTTGGTCCAACTTACATTGTGCTAATCTGTCATGCTAGTACATTAGAGGCTTTTCTCAGGGCTGCATGCTGAAATAGTTTTGATTCAAATTATTTTTGTGCAGAAAATTCTAAAAAATTTTAACTTTGTAAGAAAACCAGTTCTATTGTCCTAATTTTTGCTTCTGAAAATAAGCAACAATTAAAGCCCACTATTTAAGAATGACATACCATGTGACATTGCTTGAAACTTGAGATTAATTTCTGCAATTGCAGAAGTTTTTTGTAGATTTTACAAAATACCCTTGCTGTGAAGACTGCCTTGTGAAGTCAGTTGCTTATTCGTTTTCTTATTCTTCAAAGAACAGAGTAACAGCTAGTCTTCAGTAGAAAAATCTTTTTATGTCAACTAACTTGTGACAAATTCACAGACTTCAAAAGTTGATCTACACTTCTATAGCCACCGCTACCACAAAGTACACTGTATGCATTAGAAGTGATAGATATCTGAATTAAAAAAATGGAAATACAGCTTCCTATTAAATACACTATAGCGAAATAAAAAGAATAGCCTATTTCAGTGTTTTACTGCTATCATCAGCATCAGACCATTTGATCCCAACTGAAGGTATAGCATTTAGATAA
Organism: Pterocles gutturalis; assembly: GCF_000699245.1. Classification (NCBI taxonomy): domain Eukaryota; kingdom Metazoa; phylum Chordata; class Aves; order Pterocliformes; family Pteroclidae; genus Pterocles; species Pterocles gutturalis. Next base: position 9,088 of record NW_010126122.1, on the reverse strand, counting down.
TTTAATTATGCTCCCTTTGAGTAGTAGCCAACAATTAAAGACAACAAAAATAAACAAAAAACCCTTCAAATTACATCTGTTGCTTTGTTGAAAGAATTACGGTTGCTTCATGGGTGCCTCCTTTTCTCTACCCCCAAAGAATTAAACACAGATTAAGAAATTATCAACTAACACATAACAGCAGTTGTCTTATTTGGAAGGAGACAGCTTTGGTTTTGAATAAAGCACTCCTGAAAAGTATGTTAGCAATTTTGTTACTGGTACAAACCCAGATTTTTCATCCTGAGATGAGAAATTAATCTCACAGATGTTTTGCAGAAGAGAAACAGTTTTTTCTGCATTACCTGAATATAACATGGCTTTTTCTTAAAAGCTACCCTCATTTTGTTATATTTCATAGAGAACAGGCTCTCTAGGATCAACTTTCTGAGAGACAGAGGAGAAAATGTTTCCGCTCAGGCACAAGCTTTATTAACAGCAGCCCTCAGCTTCAATATGCCCCTCACAGAAGTGCTATTGCCTCAAAATATATATCCTTTTGTCTGTTGTGTCAACTACAGAGCTGTCATTAAACTCTGCCAAATAAAAGTGTAAAACCTAGACATTGAGAAACCAAATGGAATAAAACAATCTTCTGAAGAAAATCAACAGTGCTAAAAGAAACCATACCAGTTAGCCACAAACTGGATTTTACTGCTGTTACTTAAATTATGGTTTCTAACAAATCAAATACTGATTAAAACAGTTTTTGTATAAAATTGCAACAAATACTTCATCAAACTTTAAGAGTTACGTATCAAAAACAACATGTAACAATAGATTGTTGTTTATATAAAACAAGAACAGTTTACTAACTTTGACAAGTGAAAAAGTATTGATCTCTAGGTCACTGAATAGGTTCCAACAGTCAGTTTTTCACGTTTGCCAGCTGAAATCACTAACAAATATTTTGCACAGACTTTGGTGCTTTAAAGCTAGCAGTCTGTCCACAATAAGTTTTAGAAGCCTACAGTCAAGATCTAACATCAATAATTACTCATTATTCTATTGTCATTTTGCAACCCTAGGGGAGAACATTCTTAACCTGTGAAACATGAAAAGCCATTTTGTACAGTGTTTCTTACCTATAACAAGCCGTTCCATACGGACATTCAGGCTGGTTATCATTGTTATCCTGAGTTACAATCTCCATTTCATGATCGTCATCATCATTAGGGTGACTGAACTGCTGAAAGTGAACGGGATTCTTCCTGCAAGAGATAAATACATATCGAGAACTGACTGTTCCACATAAACACAGGAAGCAGAGATAAACAGGGACAACTCATTTTTTCTGCGGTTACACGAAGAGGAGCTTTGAATGTTTAACTTCATGCAGAATATATGACCTGCTTTCAGGATAACAGAAGAAAAGCGTTGTCTCAGCACACACTGAGAATTTTCCTATTTGCCATCAGCTTTAAGATTCAGACCTCCAACATGTGCACAACCTCCTGATGTAGTCATATAGCATGAATCTTACTCAGTGGCTGACTTGCCCAGTTACGACTCCCTCTGGAGCTATCAAAGTGCTACAGGAACTACTACCAAAGCCTTAGCTCCAGCTGGAAGGGGCAACGGCAGTACTAAGGACTTCCCACACCCTCGGGTGATCCCTTATTAGCTCCAGCCGATATGTCTCAACTGTTATTTCTAGTCTGTATGCAAGTTACTACTCACCTGAATACTTCAAACACCAGCCTATTATTCCACATGAAGCAGTCTACTGGACATTACATTGATTATGCTGTCAAGTTTGCTTTGACTACTATGACATTTTATTTGAAATATCAAATTACAACAACCACATGAAGTTGTATTGTAAGAAATAACAGCTCTCCACATAGTTGAGTCACACCAATGTTAGTGATGAGAGCACGTTACTAGCATCCACGACTTTTTGTTCTACAACACTTACACAGTTGAAACCTAGGTGACCAAGTGGTGAACACAAATATGTGCATCACTGAAAGAACATTTCCATTGCTTCTAGGCAACAGGTTTGAATACACACCATAGAAGACAAGGCAGCTATAAACACCACCGCTTAGAGAAGAGTTTGCTTTATAAAACTTTGGTAAGTGATGTTAAAAGAACACAGAAAAACAGGTTAGAACATAAGGAGAAATTCATGTGACAGATTAAAACATACTACAAAAACTATGTCAAAGCAAGCATACTGGTACCATACTGGTACTCCTTTTTCCCTATGGTTTCTTTTAGAGACACTTTTTTCCAAGCATAATATTTAAAAGTAAGAAATGTGAGATATTTTAATAAATGATTTTCCAAAAAACATCCACAAAATACGTCAGTGATTTACCACATTAATTCATACTCTTCAATGTGTTTGTGCAAATTATAGACGGGAACTGCTTGCCTCAAGCAAGAGGAATAACAACTTTAACCTACAGACTAAAAACTGCTTTAATTTACACTTGGTACAGCTGCATTTAGAAACACAAAGCCAGAAACATGCATGTGGCTAGCTGTATACACACCATCTTCCTCCTTGATCACCAGCATTCTTTCCTTTAAATTCACAACTACCTCTTATAAACTTCATAGGGAATAGCCAATGTTAATTTCAGCAGTTCAACTCCCACCATAAGAAAAGATGCTTTCGTTACAGCTTTTGCAAAATGATTACTTAAGTACTCTGTGAGCTCTATGAGCCATCCAGGCCTCCTTTCAGGCATTTGAAGAAGATGAGATACTTAGTATTAATACTTTAAATCTCCCTTTGCCTGGTATATTTCACTCAGGAAACTCAACAACCAAGCTGCAGATAAACTCTTATCAAGCTACTTATCAACGATCCAGAGGCCCTTGCATCTATTCACAGAAGGTGTACTTCTTGTCCTGTTTCTGTTACTTCTGCAAACTGTTGGGTAAGTAAACACTGTTTCACCAGAAATCATTGCAAGTCTGCATTTACCAGTCATTTACTCTACCACAATTTCTCAGGAAACATCACTTCTTACACCAGATTCAGGCTGGCTGCCTACTTCTTTTCTCATTTAAAAATAAATGGGATGAAACCAAGTAATTTGAGAGGCTACTTGCTTTGTTTCCTAAATGCACAGAGCTAACTTACTAGCAACATTAGCAGGAGATTTCAGTTATCTGAGACACGATTAATCTTCTCAAAGGGATACAGATGCAGGTAATGTTCTGCTAAATAATTTTTATGTTTTTTTCCTACAGTAAGACATACGTAGCATTGTAGTCACCAAGGAAAGAAGGCCGAAGAGCTGTCATTTAGCCAACCTATTGTAATTTAGGAGACATCCAGTTCCTTTCAAAAATTTACTTTGAAACCTACTTGGACAACACCAAACAGCCCTTATAGGAGGAAGAAAAAAATAAAGTATTACAGGAGGAAAGAGGAAGAGAAATGAAAGGGTCTTAATGTACATTCCCTATCACAAGGCTTTGGGATTCTCTGGGCCAGTGGATGACACTCCTCAAATCATACATTACCTGTGAAGCATCTTAAACACATCCTAATCCAGATGCTCAGGCATAGTAGAAACATCTTTTATCTTACCTTTACCTGGATAATTTGTACTTACTCCACTTCTATGTGTTGTGTAACGATAACTGGCAAAATAAATAGGAGTAGAGAAATGCAAGCTTATATTAAGCAAGTATTTTCCCTTCTTGCAAAAATCTAAAGATTATTAATTTTATTAAGGGTTTGGTTTGTTTGAGATTTTTTTCCTTCTTTAGACAAGATATTTCAGTTGTAAGAGCAGAGCACCTGTCACACCATAAACTGCACTCCAAAATTAATGAGTTTCACAACAAAACCTCACTGCACAAGAATATGTTATTCATTTGATCAAAACAAAATCAATAAGCTTTACTCGCACAAAAATTAACCAATTAAAAGCCTATTTTAAGAATAGTCTTATGAGAGAGTTGCCTTCTCATAAACATAACTCACACAGTTACTGCAACTTTGCTTTCACAGAAGCTCTGAGTTCATGCACTCACACTTCATGATGCAGAAAATTATGCAAATTAAAATTATGCAAATAAAACTGATAAAGTTCTTCAGAATCAACGCAGTCATCTCAAGCAGAAGTTGAGTACTGCTCAGTGAAATATTAAAACAGTTTCTTGTCTGTGCAGCTACTAAAAGCTATTTGAAAGCTTTTCTAAAGCAAGTTTAACTGATTAGGTCAGAATCCCTGGCTCTTCATAATCACATGCAGAAGACCCCTGCCATCTCAAGGGCTTATTTTCTCAGGTACTAAAGAAACTGGTAGTGAAGATGTAATGAATTACCAGCACTAGTTACAAAGCCATGGAATTCAAGCCTGAAGTTATGCCACAACTGCATGTAAGATGTTTGCAAGTTCTAAATTGTAAGCCTTACTGGAAGAGAGGATGCAAAAAAGAGCCAGATACAGATATTCAGCTGGCAGATGTACATGCTTAAGGTGAAAGGAAAAATACTACTTTTCATACACAAACAAAAAAAGAGAAAAGTATTTAGAAGAATGCACATACAAATCCAAAGATTGGTTGAGCAGGCCCTGGTCTGGCAGCTATTGGAAAGATTTACACCCACCCAGTCAGCAGAGCACTGTGTTGCAGGCTAGCAGAAAGACAGAATTGGGGACAAAAAATTGTGTGCTACAGTTTTACGGATGAGAGTTCAGGTCTACCGCACCCCTTTTATGCAGCCCTTGAAAAGGGGGGTTGAATTTGGATTTATTTTTAACTCCCCATTCTTCTAACTTCGGAAAAACAAGCAGCAGACAAGAAAACAAACATAAGACAGTAGTCAAAGAGTAAGTTCCTTAACAAGAAACACACTCAGATGTAACATACATAGAGAACTTTGCCTCCTGGTGGTAGTCGCAATTTCCTTCAATTTGGAAAAGCTTCAGGCTACTTCAGAAAGAGAATTTGACACTGAAGAACGATGACGAGGAGAGTCCCTGAAGCAACATGCGCACATCAAGCTTGATTCTTTCAAAAGAAGTGTTTTCAAATTCATAAATGAAGAAACCAAACCACAGGTTACAAAGTTATTGCCAAAATGTTTAAGGTACATGTTAGAGAAATCTAATAAAATTATTAGAACTAACATTTAATCTTTTAAATTTGTGCTATTTTACTAGGCATCTACAAAAGCTGCCAAAGTCATATCCAGAAGACAAGTATCTCTTAATAGGAGTTTACAAAATAAAGAATTTTGAAGAGCATTTAGTTTTTGCATAACAGACATTTTATGACTAAGAAACCTCACCTAGAAAAAAAACTTTAAGGAATTATTATGGTTACCAAAGCAGTACTCATTTAATATGTTGATGCCTACAGCACATCTTGTTAGAAGGCACCTTTCATACAGTTAAAGTAATGAAGGACAGGAAAACCAGCTACCCATTGTACTCAAAAGAACACTCAAAGCAGCTCCTCTTCCTTAGCAACTCTAAAAACTGGTTTTTACTCAAGGAAAACGCTACACAATGTAAACCTGAACACGCTATCAACGTGTTCCCTCAAAGCATCCATTCATATCACACTTACATACATGTTCTAGTTAAAAACGCAGGTAACCACAATGACTTGCTTTACTCTAACACAGCTAAACCATTGATGCAGAAATACTTCTTGGTAGTCTTGCATTAAAAGCAAATATTAAGACAGACTACAAAGCATATTTCTTCTGCTCCAAACAAGCAGGTTTAGTCTCATGACATTTCCTGAAGATCAAAGCTGATGTTTTTCATCCTTCAACTTCACAAATTTCTCCAACAAAGATTTTGTTATGTGTTATTTCAGAGCATTCTTTTTTTTTTATAAAGCAATATTTTCCAAAAGTATTGCTGCCAAAGGTTTTTAAGATCCAAGAGGAAATGTACACATGCAGACTCTTATTCCGTATTATCTGTAACTAAAATTTGCCTTCCCAAACATTAGGAATCCTTCAGCTTAACTCCCATACAGGGGAAAGCTTGTCTGAGCAAAATTAAAGTAGCTGGAGCAAACTAGAGGCTGCATTTGTACTACTGGATGAGCTTTACTGCCTAATAAAACATCTTTGCATCATATTCATTATGAACAAACACTGAGATATCTAAAAGAAAGCTACGTGAAAACTAGAAGTCCAATGTGTTCATTAACACAACAGCTTTTATGTTTTTGATTTACACAGTTACCTGCAGCATTAGGCACACCAAACATGTACAAGAATCCATTTACTTGTGCTTGCTTGTTTTCTAAACAACCTCACTGTTCTTCCTATTGCTCAAGACCCTTGAGGGTAGGGGGGGATAATTTAAAAAAACCAAAAAAACAAAAAAACACAACGACAACCACCACACACCACACCCAAAACCCACAGGACCCACTGTTTCCTGTCTTGGCCTTATGTTTTGTGCTTACAATGTACGTGGATTTACCTAGAGCTCAAAACCTTCTCCTAAATGCAGTACTCAGGTCATTTGCTAACCTCAAGACCCCCTCTAGATTTGTGTCTTCCTCTTGCTATGTCAACACATGGCACTCCACACCTTTTCAGGGCAGAAAGTTCTAACAGGAGGCTAGGCACTCAGCACTGATGTTTTAAAACTTCACTGGAGTGTTTGTATGTCACAGTAGATTTGTAGGACAGATCTTTCACTGTGAATTGAGAGGATATGAGCCTGAGAAAAAGAAAAAAAGAAAAAAATGCTGTTCACTTGAGGTATTACCAAAGATATGGACCAGATAAGGGTTAACATGGGAGTTTGTAAATATACCTTGTTCTGCTCCTAGGGACACAGTGGAAGCTAATGAAAAAAAGCAGACTGACCAAGTTGCAATAAAAGTAATTCTTGATTATTTAAGGAATAACAGATAATAAGTATTTTTAAAAACATGCAATTACTTGAATAAATACAGTCACATTTCACAAAAGTTTCCTCTGCTAACGAAACAAGCCTAAAGGGTCTACGTTGGGCATTTCAACCACAAATATCTCTTTTCCCTGCTGGTACCTGTACCGCACACACAGATTTTTTTCTGTTAGAATTATAGAATCATTAAGGTTGGAAAAGACCTCAAGGATCTTTTTAAAATGGACATTTGTTTCCTATTTCCTACAACACTTCATCTTTTAATTTGCTGAAATACTTCAGCCCTTGTTTGGGTTATATTAGCAAGACATCTTGGCTCCTCCTCTTACACTTTTAAAATTCTTGTTATGCCATTTGTTTCTCTTCAGTCCCCTGCTTATCAAAAGATTTTTTTTCAAATCAAAGCTTGTAACAACTTTACTGTTTTCTCTTCCATAGCTAATGCATTACTTAATAATAAACTATCTTAAGCTAGTTTTCATTTTGCTTTACCTGTAACAGCCTGTTCCATACATGCAAGGTGTCCTCTTACGCTTGATCTGTTTGGAGCTTTCTGAAGCACCTGCGCTTCTGGTTGAATCAGAAATCTCAGTCTTGTAATCCAGATTTGCATCACGCTCAAGAATCCCTTCCTGGGCACCAAAATATTGTGAAGTCCTGCCCCAGTCAGCTTCTTGGCTTGGAGAACCAGTAATTTGTTCTTTGTTTTCTGTTTCCTCAATTCTACTTGTTTTACTGGAGATCTGACCTACTGTTTTAGACCTTTTACTATGCAGCTGCCTATCGTTTTTTTCCAGAGAACTTCCAGTTTTTTTTGTTCCAGTCTTGCCATTTCCTTCCATGTTTCTCATGGTACTCTCAAGAGGAAATCCAGATGTATTCTGTGGAACAAGGTTACATTTTGAAGGACCTGAAAAATCTACACTCTTCAGAATTAAAAGCTTTAAGGTCAAACTCTGCCACATGTCATCATTCTGGTTTTCAAAATCAGAGAATCACAGAACAGCCCAGGTTGAAAGGAACCTCGAAAGATCATGTGGTCCAGCCTTTAAAATCTTCTGCTCCACTTTCCAAACTCAAGTTAGCTGCTAAACACAGCTGCTTAAGTTAAGAACACACACATACACAATTTAAAAAAACACTTATCCTAGAGCTCCTCTCCTCAGCTTCAGTTCCCTCACAACATAGGCTCCCCTCTCACTACCTCAGTTTGGGAGCAGTCCATGGACTTTAGCTTAAATTAAAAATACTGCTCCTGAAAAATGAATGGGAGTTATACATGTGAAGATATAGCAGCCTCTAGAAGAACATACATTTCTATATGAGAATCAATTTTAATCCCTTAAATACCAAGTATGCAGGAGATGCATATATCTATATGGGAATTCATTATATACACCTTGAGCTTAATCCCACTACAATACATCTTAAATGCTTCAACTCATGACTCTAAATCATAAACCAGTTTGTCAGTAGATAACACCAGGCAACAATTTCATTTTTGACAAATACTGCATTTTAAATTTTGGAACATATGTACACTTAAATTAAGAGATGTGTGCTTTAGAAAACGAATGAGATACATAACCAAGGAACATCGTCCCAACAACCAAGACGTTACCTGGAAGCATATCTATATTGAAGGCTGAACTACTTTGATACACTACAGAACTATTCAAATGTCTCTGCTCCCTACAGTTTAGTATCTAGGTCCCCCCTCCAGTAAATGTATACTTAGTTTACACAGATGTGTTTGGCAGAGTTTGAAAATCATCTGGTAGTTTCCTATTTGATTTTGTTCCTCTCAGTGCAAGTCTCACAAATGTTAACCAAAACGAGAGACAATTATATTTGAGCAGCAATGGGATTAGCAAAGCCAGCGTTAATATCAAATGATCCCGACAGCAGCACATGTAGTAGGTCACCTCAGAGACAAAGATGACTCTCTTATCAAGACTCCCAAAATACAGCTCAAACAACTGCAGCTTAGGAAATAAGCCTTCATTCGAAAAAGGACAACTAGATTACTCGAATTTGCCACTCCCACTTGTAGCTTCTCTACTACATACTGAAACCCATTGTCTATATTGTATATAATGAGACTAAACACTTTCATGTCTACTACATTGACTAGTTAAAAAACAGGTTGCAACCAAGGAAAACCACAGACAACAGCACTATTGGCACTGATTATA
>NW_010126121.1:1341-1583 GCF_000699245.1 Pterocles gutturalis | reverse complement strand
AAGGACAACCACGTTGGATTGCACGCAGCCAGGCTCAGAGAGAGAGCCACAAAGAGGCGAATTAATTGCTATAACTTCATTAACATAGGTCACCCCATCAAAATGATCGAGCCGCTGCATTTTTTTTTCTTTCCCCTATTGTCAGAAGTGAGGAAAGTGTGTGCGCGCTCCCTCCCTCCGACCTCAGCCTCCTCCTGTTCTCCTGCCTTTTTTTTTTTTTTTTTTTTTTTTTTTTTTTTGCC
>NW_010126121.1:331-1310 GCF_000699245.1 Pterocles gutturalis | reverse complement strand
AGCGGTGACTGGAGGTGTGAGAGGCGCGTCCCGGTGCCCGGTCCCGGTGTTCGTCCCCGGTGCCCGTTCCCGGTGCTCCCGGCTGGGCTCTGTTCGATGGCAGAGAGCCCCCCACGGCCCTCCTCTCCCCCACCCCTTTGCTGCACCGAGTGCATTTCTATTAAAATATGTGCATGTCCCTATTTGCAAATTCAACGCAGCGGCGCTGCTTAAGTCCCATTCTACACCATCATCTATACATTATAATTTTTAAAAATTAAAATTCTTTTCTGTCCCTCCCAGGTGACTCAATTTCCCTGGTTACCCCTCGCCCTGGGGACGTTTGGCCCCCACCCCTTTGCTGCACCGAGTGCATTTCTATTAAAATATGTGCATGTCCCTATTTGCAAATTCAACGCAGCGGCGCTGCTTAAGTCCCATTCTACACCATCATCTATACATTATAATTTTTAAAAATTAAAATTCTTTTCTGTCCCTCCCAGGTGACTCAATTTCCCTGGTTACCCCTCGCCCTGGGGACGTTTGGCCCCTGGGAGGTGGAATGGGGGGTGCAATTGTGGGGACCTGGAGGACACCGTGGCACCCCTCTCCCCTCTGTCCCAAGGGAGGGGATCTCCCCTTTGCTCCCCTGGGTTTCCTCTCACCCAGATCCCCGCTGCTCAGCCAAGGGCTCCTGGTGGGCTCTGCATCCCCCCTTCCCAAATATTTACTTATATATTTTAATATCTTTTGTTGTTATTATTATACACCCCCCTCCTCAGCTTTCTGCTGTCCCCCCTCTTCCTCTCCTTTCCCCGGCAGTACGCTAACGCCCTCACTGCTGTCCATCCCATTAATTTCTATAATGACTTCATACGCTCTGCTCCACAATGTATATTTTTTTAAACCGAGCAGGTTCTTTTAATGTATATTCTCGTGTCATTTCGGTGGCTGTTATTTCTCGCTTGATTGTTCCCCCCGGTACAGCAGCGGCCTGTTT
>NW_010126121.1:0-251 GCF_000699245.1 Pterocles gutturalis | reverse complement strand
ATTGGTTGGAGAGTTTGCGTCAAAAAGTTGCCAGAGAGGCGCTTTCTCAGCAAAGCTCCCCGAGAGAGGTAGAGACCTCAGCTCCAACGCACCCTTGCCACTTATTATTAAAAATAAAATCACTTCACCAGCTCCAGCACCGGCCAGCTCTGTATGTACCGAGCCCAGACCCCGAGCATCCCTGCATCCCTTTCCTGCACCGTCCCCTCCCCTTTCTCCCCCATTTATTCTTCTTTTTCAAACATTTTTTT
>NW_010126120.1:687-5813 GCF_000699245.1 Pterocles gutturalis | reverse complement strand
GAGGAAGCGGGCTGTTGGTGAGTGGCACGAAGCGGAACCAGCTTGCCAAGGTGTCAGGGACCGCGAACGGGCTGGTGTGTGCTGCCTCACGGGGAACCACCCCATCTCCCATCTCTGGTCGTGTGTGCGGTGGGATGGTTGCTACCTGTTACACCCTCCAGGAACAAGCTTCGTGGTTTATTTTGTTCTCTATTGAGGGATATTATTAAAAGACCAACGGATCAATCACTCAGAGGAACTAGAGGCCGGTCGGTCGCTCTACTCCTTAGTTACAACAAGTGTTTCCTGAAGCTTTGCTCACACATCCTCAGATTAAGCTGACGCCTCTGTCACCCTGTTAATACACAGGGGTACCTCGGGTGGCACCCACCATCCAGGCTCTTGGGGATTACACAAGCCCTGATCTGTAGAAATAAAAAAGCTGATTTTCTACAGGCTTGTGCCCTATGTCACTTTATCACATAACACCTGGTTACCACATCATTCTTCCTACAATTCCTTTATTTTTTTTCAATATTGTAACCACCAGTTTTGGAAGATGCAGCTGTTGCTTGTTTTTAACTGTTTGCAATCAGTTTGCTGGTACACACTTGCTGATTAAACTTGGCATTTATCAGGAGGTTTTTTTTCTTTTGGCTTTAAATAGCCAACCTTTCACTCAGTGGGAATGAGGGTTCTTTCTCTTCTTTTCAGCTGTCAACTTTCACAGAATTTGTAGGACTTTATAAGGCTAGTATTTGCAGGTAGGGAAGAGAACAAATTTAGACAATAGGTTGAAAAATTATGAAAACAAATTCAAATGGACAAATAGGAAAGCTGCATAAGCTTCATTTCCTTAAGAAGTGAAAGCAAACTCATTTCAATTATCCAGAGAAATATAAAGTCAGAAAGGCAATGGCCCAATAGGAAAAGTTGTTTGCTCAGTGCTGCACAGCAGAATTGGAAAAAGAATCCCTATCTTGAGAACTGAAGGTGCTGTTCTGTAATCCTTCTAAATTCCCTCCATGCCTGCAATTAGACACAATGGGCCATTCTAAGCAAAAACAATTTCTGGCCATAAATTCATTTTGCTCTACCATTGACCACACCGTGTGTTATCCACCTGTATAATTAGGTTAGTCAAGATGAAAATTCATAACGACCAAATGATACAAAAAGGAGTAACAAAATCACCACTTTACAACTATATGGTAACCCAAGATTTCAAATGACAATTTACTTGCTTTACTTTCCAAAGAACTCAAAACACCAACAAGCTGTAACAGTGAGGGGACAGAAGGGCAGTATAAGACCCTATAAAACCTTGTTACCTTAAACTGGGGGTATCACTGTGGGTGATTCTGTGACTCCTTTGTGTACCAATAATATCAAACTAGAGCAGATGTGGGTGATATTTGGCATTTATTGTATTCCTCTTCTAATTACTTAGTTTGCTTATATAGACTTTCTTGTGAACTCCTCACTCTGGAGTTTCAGTAGCACCTAGTACAAATGGCCATATTTTATGTTATTTTATCATTTTCTTTTCAAGCCCTTTGTTCACAGTCTTGGACTCCATTGCTCCATTTTACTTCCCTATCTGATTTCACAGTATCTGAAGCAGAACAGAACTGTACCACAAATGAAAACAAAAATTCAAAATGAGAAAAAAAAAGATTGAATTAACATGACGTTTGCCAACTAGGTAAACATGACGTTTGCCAACTTTACCATAAGCTGCATCTTAGTCTATTCTCCTTTATGCCTTGCTGTGTATTCTGCAAATGAGCTGGATATAGAATTTGTAGAGGAGTACCCTGTACAGTCAGTATTAATACACTGAAGAAGCACATCAGAAAAAAAAATCTCATTGTAGCATTTAGGATGCCAAACACATAATTGTAGGCCTGGCAGTTAGTATTGATCCTGGGCAGATGATTTGATACAGAAGTTTGATTAATCAGAACTAAAGGTAGGTGATATGGTGCCAATCAAATAGGCAAACAGAAGCAAGATCTTGTGCATTAATTTGATAGCATTTATCTGTAACACCAACAGAAAGTTCTGATAAAGAGGTTACCGCTGACTTCTTAGAACTTCTGTAGATAACTGACTTGGCTCCACACAGTATTTTGATGAAGAAACTGAGTGGTATGAAATTAGCATGCCACTATTGTAATAGGTACAAAAGAGTCTTGTTAAAATCAAGATATAAATTCTGCTGCTAGGGCATAAATTAGGGTCAGTTACTCTATTATAACATTTTTCATAAAATGTTCTGTATAAATACAGGTTATTTGTTTTTTCTAGTCTTTTTGGTTCTGGTAAATTGTTTAATAGTTTGCTTGAGAAGCAAGTTAAGTCACTTATTTCCTGATCCTAGATACTCACTGAAGATACTCACTTTTGGCACAGAGATTACTCCAGCTTTTCCTTAAGTATTCTGTAGTGAATTGTATCATCTACAGATACCATCTCAGTAGCTTCCATTGGAGTCAAAGTAGCATCTCACTGTGTTTGTCTTTACCTTGCATCACATCAGTTTGCCATGATGCTTTTTTTCCAGTAAGTACCCACACTATTCTTCAGAATAACTTTGCAAAAGATCTTATTTACACGTCTGTTTTTTTTGAGGATGAGAAAAATGGAAAAATTCAGTTTATATGGTGAAAAATAAAATCTAAGCTTCCCTGACTTCTTTGGATTTCACACGAGAAAAAATGTTTTGGAAGCAATTTTAATTGTTGCTTCTTGACCGTTTTCAGTAACAGTTAATCTTCCTGAAGAACAATATTTTATATTATACCTTGTTTTACCCAACACCATTATCTCAGTCTGATGCTTTTCTCTAGAGGTTTTTAACTATTGAATAGAAATCTTTATTGAATAGAAATCTGATAATTTTTACTCAGGAGTTTTTTCCTAAAAATTTTTGAATTATTAATGGAAACATAGTTTACGTGAAGTTTCATCCTAGTAAATTCTCATGATGGAATACTCACCATTTCTGTGTTTGATTTTATCCAGCTGTATCAACCTGCTTCAGATTATCTAGTATAGAGCACAAATATTTTCTGCCTGCTTCAAATTATCTAATATATAGCACAAAGTAAAGTCAGAAGACTCTACCATAGCTGTTCAGTATACAGAGCTTCTGTTGTTTGGAACAAAACCATACAAGTATGATCCTTGGTATCACCCAATGTGGCTACAGTTTCACTGAATGCATAAGTTGTACTCTCATGATAAGACCCTCAAATATTTATTTTTCCTGAAGACAGAAATCTTTTCCATTAAAATGTGTTTCTCAATAATTTTTCACAATAATCATAATCCTCTTTTTTTTTTTTTCCCTAATGGAATTCTTAAAAGTTATAGTTCAAAAGTAAAGGCACAAGAGATCCACATTTTTGCCATTTCTATTTATGAACCTGGAGGGCTGACTACCATAAGCACTTTGAACACTTTCCAAGAAGTAATTTGTGCACCTACATTGATAGTAGTATTTGAGTTTTCTTTTCATCTTCATAAGGCCTCAGCAGAAATGGTTAAAAAAAGGGGAAAAATATAGCTACAAAGCCTAGATCCTAACAAGTCTCTTCCTTTATTTTAAAAAGGCATTATTTTATTTTTTTAAATGATAAAAGTATCATAATTTTTAAATTATGGTGTGGGGTCGCCATGTTGTCCCCATGAGGGCTGGTATTTCCAGTTGTTTTTTGGTGTAATGTTGTGGTATGGCATTCCATACAGAGGTTAAAAAAAAAAAAAGCAATATTGCTTTGCAGGATTAGAGGAACATCTAAAGACAAAAAATAGCTCATTACTAGGGAATGTAAAAAGTCGAGTTATTTTATATTCCTGTTTTTCAGATAACACTGCAGGTGAATAATATGTGTGCCAAGCCAGACAAGAGAAAAGCATGTAGAATCTAAAATCATATTAAAATTACCAGGGCTACCAAAAGCCTTGTTTACAACACACTTCTCTTTCCAAGAAAGATAAAGATAGGATATCCTTTTATGCTGTCTTGTAATACAATGGATATGTGTTGTTTTATTGCTTTTACTCACAGAATTCTAACACCCATTTTTATAAAAACAGTAAAACTACTCATGTATTCAGTTTTTTCCACTACATTGGTGAGAAACTGTTGTTTATTACATGTTGGAAACACTTAAATATAGACAATTTTTAGTTCTGTTATTCCAAAGATGTTATTCCAGCTTGTGTTCTCATGCAGCAGTTAAACTTCAGTTTGATCTCTGACTTTAAGCTTTGAAAAGTTCTTTCCAAACCCTCTAGTGGTGCCTTCCCATATCTGTATTTTTTCTTTTGCCATAAAGCTGCTTGACTAGTACACTCTGCTAGGGGGAATAAAAAGCTATTGGCAGACAAAACTGTTTTTTCTTTGGTAACAAACACATACACATATTCTAAAGATAGATGGTAGCACCAGAATTTGAAAAAAGGTGTTTGTTCTGTCCAATCTTTGGTATTGCTGTCACAGTTGCTAGTTTTAGTTCTATATATTTGCTATATTGAAGTTCAATTGGAGTACTTGAAGGCAGTTTTTTTCTTCAGCCTCTATATGTAGGACAGCATGTCTATAGAGTATCCTTTACTAAGCAGATGCCTAGCTACGCGTGTTTATAACACTGTCACCATTTTGGCTAGCGCTCTTTGAGTTAATCCAAGATTGCTTGGAAGTGCATTTTTATTTGCTTGGGGAAGAATATATAAAATGCTTATAGATTACTATTGCTCTGGCAAAGACAGCTAAATATTTCATAAGAATACTTAATATAGTGTGCATTGATGCTTATATTTAGTGGATGTAATTTAGCCCTTAAAGGTCATACTTACAGTTAATGGTGGTTGGTTGTTTGAGCGTTTTTTTAAATAAAATATCAACGGTTTGGGTTTTTTTTTCTCCTAATTGCTTGCTTAATTTGCCTTTGCTTTTCTGCAACGTGATAAAGGAAAATATTTCATAGTCCACACAGACAACTTTCAAAGCATTTTTAATTTAGTCTGGAAACATGAACATGAAGCAACTGTATCAAGGCCTTTTATGTATTTGTCAACTGACTCTTTAAGGACAAGTATAAAGGGTTAAATTTTATCTCTGAAGTCAGTGCTGATGA
>NW_010126120.1:0-677 GCF_000699245.1 Pterocles gutturalis | reverse complement strand
ATGTTTCTCAAGTGCAAAAATAAGTCTTCCTTTGCTTTTTTTTCCCCTCAGTACTCAGTTTTCTACAAACACTGAGTATTATCAGTAATAGTTACATTTTTTTTAAAAAACTCTTAAAAAATAGGCAACAAAGTTTAAAGTGCCCAGAGGAATTTCCTCTGGTCCTTTAAATGGCACAGGTTAACAGGTTGTAAACATTCGCTGGAAAACAAGCACACACCTTTCCTGCAGGCAATCGTTTAGGTCGAGTTTCTTTCACGTGTTTGGTAAGCTGCCACTTGCTCAGTGTTGCAGAAAATAGCTCCAGTATTTGTTACAGTGGGAATACTACTAACATTTGTGTTTGTACAGGTGTTCCTCATGCCTGCCTCTACCAAACATTCCGGTAAACGGCAGATTTAAGCATATCACCTTAACATCTTGTTTCTTTTTCTACAGTAATCGTACATGACTTTACTAAAAGTGAATCAGCTCCGAATAGGGATGGTTTCATGCTATCCTCAGCCTCCAGCGGTCAGGAGGGAACGGGAGAAGGGCGCTGTGGAGGCTGCCTGGGGGCGGCCCGTCCCCCCGCGCAGGCCCGAGCCCTCCCCAGGCCCTCTCCGCCTGAGGAAACCCAGCTGGGCACCGACTCCAGGAGGAAAACCTTCCTCCAGTCCTATAAGCATCCCAAACCG
>NW_010126119.1:0-466 GCF_000699245.1 Pterocles gutturalis | reverse complement strand
CCAGCTCCCCCAGCACACGGGGGTGAAGCCCCTGAGGCCCCCCGCCCTTGGGAACACTCGGCTGCTCCGGCTGCTCCCTGGCAAGTTCAGTGGCCACCAAGAGGCTGAGAATTGGCTCAGAAGTAAAGGCTCAGTCTTCCTTTGTCAAGTCTCCTCTTTAGAGTCAAAGGCCGCCTTGTCCGTGGCCAAAGCCTCGTTTGCAGGGCCCAAAGCATCATTTCTAGGGTCCAACCAGTCGTTTCTAGGATCCAAGCTGCATCTGGACTGTCCAAACCCTCAGTTTCACAGGTCAAACACCTCTTTTAGGTCTCACAGCCTCACCGTCACGTCCCACCACTTGGATTCTAGCATTGAAAGCCTCCCTTTTGCTCCCAAAGTCTCATCTTGAGGGTGCAAACCCTCACCTGTAAGTTCCAAATCCCTCTGTTAAGCTTCCGAGACTCATTGGAAGAACCCAGAGCATCAT
>NW_010126118.1:0-23925 GCF_000699245.1 Pterocles gutturalis | reverse complement strand
AAATTGTATATTTAATATATAATATTTATACATAAATAGATAAAACTGTATCATTATTTTAACGCAAAAGAACAAGTGTCAGATTTGCCCCAGTGACTGGTGAGCCTCCCCTGGCTCTCGGGATGGTCTCAGCAGAGTGAGTACGCTGGCTCTCTTTTCCCTCTAATTAACAAAATGAAGCTGCCACATGCAGACATGGAGTATCGTGATGTCTCAAACAATATCAGCAAAAAGGGACCTCAAGCAAGTCCTGCTGATGTACAGATAAGACACCAGAAGTGAGGATTTTACTGTTCCTGGAAATGCAGACTCTGTGTATTGAATATTTGGCTGATCATTCAAGACGAAACTTAATAAAGAGGAATCTTACTTAATAAAAAGAGTTACCTGAGGAGTTCAGGGCAGAAAACAACACCCCAAACAAAGGAGCTGGCAATGCCCAGTGCGGTTTCTGTGCGATCGATCCCAGTTAAACAAGCAAACACACCATTTGTTTAAGGAATTGACTCAGGCAATGAAAGGCACTGAATGCATTTCAGCTGTCGGGCGCACCAGGAGAAATTTCCCTCCCGTGGAAAGCCGTGGGTATCAAATGGGTTAGAAGCAGAAAGATCTTGTTTTGTGATTTTCTGCTGGAGAGACACATTGCTTTCTGCTGCTGAAAGACCTATTTACCTATTTATTAAATTTCATTCAATAATGTTTCTTCAGGGCAAGCCTTTTCTCTGTCTTCTATATTGAACAATAGTAGCAAGAAGGAAGGTAAACCTACTAAAATAAAAGTATGCATACACAGAGAAAGGGAGAACAGGAGCTAGTCTGAGAGATTCAGTATTGCTAAGCACTATGTGACGCAGACAGTGCTCTGTAACAGAGAGAAATTCGGGAATAATCTTTCTAACCTCTTGTGTAATTATTTTTCACAACAGTTTAAACAAATAAATAAGGAAACATGAAAGAAAACTACAAGGAATGGTTATTTCTACCCTGGCAGCTTTGGAAGGGGCATGCCGGAGGAGATGCCAGCTAAAAGAGAGCAGAACGAAGCAGCACTATAGAGTTAGCAGTGACCGAAACAGGTACGATCATTAACTGAACTTAACAGAGACAAGACCACACAAGAATTTGGCAGGTTTAATGAGCTCAAAAGATGTATTAGTACTGATGAAATGCCTTGCTTAATTTTTGCTTTGCAGTTCACTAGATGAAAATTACTATAGAATTAGAAAATATCAAGACAAGTTAAATGTAGTTACATCTGTTTGCCGTGTGAGAGTTCTGTCTTGCCTTAGAACATGTGGGAAGCACAAGACCATCAAGACTAATTACAATCTTCCAAAAGATTAAAAGCCATAGCAACATTAATAATAGATGCTGAAAGATTCATTATACTCAAAATCATTTTAAGGAATAGAACCTTAACATTTGTAACAGTTCATCATAATTTCAAAGTAAAACTCAAAGTACTCTGTTACACCTCAATATCCTACATGTGCTTTGCAATGCAATCGAGACGTAAGATGTGAAAGGAACAGTGAGCGTTTACTAAGAGCAATGATTAAACATTAACTGGTCTTTAATAGCCACAGATAACACACAAGATACCTGGTACAATTAAAACCAGGTATCATTTAATGAGAATCATGTTAAGCGCTATCATACACGTTCTTTAGTGTATTTAATTATCATTTCCTGCGCTGATAGAGTTGAAGGAGCTTCACCATCAACTCATTCCACAGCAGGAGCTGCCCCGCTTGGAGCAAGGCTGCGGGTGGGAATGGGGAGGATGGGGCACACGTACCTGGGAGGATGAGGATGTCCACGAGGGGTTTGCAGTGATAGAGACCTGTCGCCATGACACAGTCTGCCCACAGCCCCTTGGATCCCAGCTCATCCATCTTCCGGCAGGTGGTAATGGTGTAGCCACAAGTCACCACCCAGTCATTGGTGGACGTTGCCACAATCACCCCAATCCACCCAATAAAACCGCAGATAAATCCACCCAGGTGCAGGCAGGTGGCCACCATGGCTGTCCCTTGGTGGGACGAGCTGGCCCAGAGAGCGCCTGTGGGGGTTCAGCAAAGCCAGTGGTAGAGCTCCCCTCTGCAGATCCCGGTGGCTGGGACCCGCTGCCAGCTGCGAGGAGGAGGGACAGGGTTGGGGAGGAAGAGAGGTCCCCGAGTGCTGCCGCAGGCACTCGGCTGCCTCTGCCCAGCTGCCTCCCGGGGAGGGGTTAGAGCTGCCGCCAGCCCCATAGCACAGGGGAGGAGCGAGGGGGGAGCCCCAACTTCTGCCAGTCCAGCCAGAGAGTCGGAGGGGAAGCAGGGTGTGGAGAGGAGGAGACATGGGATTACACCCACCCGTGCTTGAAAAACAAACCGGGCTGCTGTATTCAAATGCAAACAGCCTGACTGTTCAAAAAGAAAAATTAAGACAGTGTTTTCGAGCTGAAGATAAATTATCACACTGGTACATCTTCATGGAAAGATGGGGCAAGAAATGTGGTGAACAGTTACTCAAGAGGCGGAATTGGTCATCTCATCAAAGCCGTCAGTACTGCTGCAGGAAATGGACATAATCAGTTTGGAGTCCTTCCTGATGTTTTCAGTAGCTGCAAAAACACCAGAGACCCATCACTGCATTCTCTGCCTGTGCCAGGGTTTTCAGAAGTATCAACTAACACTCACGGGGTCTTAAATGTGTTTTTAACAGCACGTTATATCCACTTTTGAATGCTAAAATTTGAAAGGAGCAGCTTTTACTTAGACTCATTTTGGACGTAAATTTTTGCCCACCCGGCAGAGCCAGGAACAGCCCGCTTCAGAAAGTCTAAAGAAGAGAAACTTCACATTCTGTAACAAGAGAAACAGGCAGACAGGATATTTTCCTAACTTTACTTTGTATTTTCACAAACACAGATGTGTGTTCTCAGGTGCCAACACATCCGTAACGAAATGTCGTCGTTGTGCGTCCTCTAACTTTACTTTGTATTTTCACAAACACAGACGTGTGTTATCAGGTGCCAACACATCCCTAACGAAATGTCGTCGTTGTGCGTCCTCCGGTGCCGCTGGTTTGCGAAGGGGAGGGTTGGATGCGGGCAGATAGGACATTCCTGGAGAGACCACTAGCGGAGAGCTCGCCCCATTGCAGCGGGGACGGGAAACGGGCAGGAAAACCACAGAACAAGGGGCTTGATTCATTCCTAGAGCTGTCAGGGAAAAAGAAACACTAGCGGAGAGCTCGCCCCATTGCAGCGAGGACGGGAAACGGGCTAGTGGAAGCTGCACTCCAGAATTAAGGTGGTGGGAATGAAATATATCCTGCTTATTTATCCACCGGTATTTTTTCACATTCTTTAGCAAATAAAGTAGAAAGCATGAACAAGAGCATCCCAAGCTTAATGTGCCACGTGTTCCTTAGATTCAAAATTCAGCGTCACGAGGCCACAGCTTGGTTTTGTCAAAGCTTCACTTGAACACTGGAGCTACTGCACAAATGATTGAGAATTACCTTTGAAGAGGAGCTTTTATACTAAATAGAAATCTAATAGTTACGTTCACATTTGTTTTATATTGCTGATAACCCCTTGGTTTTTTGCTTTTGTGAAGCTGTGCTGCCAGCTGACCTTCCATTGACTTTCCAAACGTGATTCCACCTTTCTACAGAGGTTATTCTTCTACTGCACCCACTTCAGCTGGAGCAAGCTGTTACCTACATCCAACCGCCATCTTCATGTTGTCTAGGGTCCTGTTCCAGATGGATTTAATCTTTCTCCAAACAATATTCCCGCTGATTTATTATTCAGGAGATAAACTCATCATCTCTCAAGCGAAACTAGTGTTGTTCCACTTCTTGGACCACGCAACTGCGTTGGACAGATCACGTGTCATCTCCTGAATTTGGAAGGAGACAAGCTGACAAATGGACATGTTCCTGCCTCTCCCCTTCACTGACTCAGTCTGTGTTTTTTTGAGTCTAGCATTTCCTCCATCTAACTTTATTGCATTCTGTAAGTTAAATACCTGATCTGTTTCTATCAAGTGTAAATGCACAGAGCTTAATACTGATTGTTGATTAACACCAGGCATAAGGATACTGAACCACTTTGGGGTGACTGGTCCCAACCTCTGTCATCTAACGATACTGCCGCCACACTGTCCTCTGGAGGTTAAACATCACATTTTATCTAAATCACACGAATATTTAGATTTCTAATATACTTCAAAGTATTTCATTTTTCTTCAAAATACCAGAAAAGTTGGCAACATCTTGATATCCCATTTCATCCCAAAGCTGAGATGAAAAGCATTTTACACAGTGATAGTGCAGGTGCATCCTAATGCACGAACCCCAGCTTTTTTAAATGCTGCAGGGTATGAATCCATAGGCTGTGGACAGAGCCTCCTGTAATTCTTGTAGTTATGGTTTCCTCAACCACAAAAGCTTCTTACATTGCCACATTCTCCTTCACAAATGTATTTATCAAAGAGTGTGCAGCAGCTCAAGAGGCAAGAAGTAAATTTAACACTTCAGTAAATAGCAGTTGAACAGGACTCGACCTGGTGCCCATAGGGCACAGCTTGAATTATTTCATTCATGTCGATAGGGACAAGGAACATTTACTGTTTTGTTACTGTTATAAATAACACTCCACTATTTCAGTGAATATGAGTTAGTACGCTACAAGTGAACAATGATTCACAAGACTAATAAAATTAGAAACAAGGAATGACTTCCCAACCATATACTAAATAAACTGACACAGGGCAATATTCTTAGAATTTGCCATTCTTAAAGCAAGTGCTACACAGGCATTTATTTCAAGCAACAGTGTGACACCTTAAAGAAACAATCAATCTTTTTACCCTGGCACTCAAGCACTTTTTCCTTGATCAGCACTGTTGCTCTGACAAGTGACATGCATTGCAATCAGTCATACTTACCCAAGCTATCAACATCCTATGACTTTTTCTCACCTTGAACTTTTTCTTTGCAGGGTTTTTCAGCCTGAGAGCTTCCCCGTTGACTTGGAAATGCAGCAGTATAAAAATATAAGATGGGATGCAGAAATAAATAGGGTTAAATGGTAGAGTTCATTGTTAATTTTTTTCCATACTGAAGTCTGAGCTTATCAAAATATTACCAATTTCATCTTCATCCTAGTTCATACTGCTAAGGTCTCTCCAGCTGTAAAATACAGGCAAGTACACGGCAGCATTAAGGGTTTGCAATAATCTGAAACACAATCAGGATTTCCTACATGCAAGAGCAGTACCTTAAAACAAGGACAAAGCAATTTTTGCCCTAGTTTAAGGGGGAAGGAAAAAGATCTATGTCGTGTGTATGTGACTGTGCTTGCTTATCTGTCAAAAAACCTGACCTTCAGAATGAATAAAGTTACCTAGAAAATCTCCAAAATATTATTAAAAGTGGGGTTTTTTTTTTACTACAATCAATTTTTTTTAAGTGACCAATAGAATATAGCCTATTGTTATAAGCAGGAGAAGCTCAGCCTAAACAGAAGACCCATTCATACTTAGCTTACAGGAACAGCTCCCTCTTTCCTTCTTGCCTCCTTCCTCTCTTTTCTATTCTTAATTTTCTGATATTTAAGCTCCCTGATGAGAGACAGCAATGCTAAGCAATGTCACCACACAATTTATAAAATGTAAGAAAACCTGAGGGTCACTGTAGGGCACATTTTTCATCAGCAAATAAAGCATAATTCTCATTTCTGATTTTAACTTTATATAATTTCAGCATTTTATACAGTGATGTGAGATTTTTATCTCATTCATCACTCAGCTATTAAGGAGGGGTGTGAACAACTGAAACACTTCTAGAGCACCCAACCAGCAACAAAGGGTGTGCACCAGAGAACATGCCAAGTACACAAGTGGTTGTATTTATTTATACATATAAATGCCAAGTTTATGTCAAGATACACAGAAATCCTAGCATCAATAATATCTTTATGGAGCCATAAGAGCTTTAGAAAATGGACTCATGGTGAGGGATGGCTATCGATCTTGTAGATTGTGCCAAAAAAGCCTTTTAGAAAACTGGGCACCTGCTGCAGGCAGTGGGAGTTCTGCTAACGACTTTCAGTGTAATCAGGTTTTAATTTACTGTAATCAAAGCAAGGAAGACTGTCCTCCTTAGAAAAGCACCACTGTTAAACACCTTCCAGAAAGTCAAGTTTAGGAATTCAAAAATATTACAAAGACAAGTGTTCTGACATTACAGTTCTTTATTTGCTTCTGAATCCACAATCTATACAGGTATTTACAAGGCATGAAAATGGATAACAGCACAAAATACAATTGAGGTATAAGCTAAGAGCACAGTATGTCATGTTTCAATAAATATAATTCAAAATTTGTAAACTAAGTGACCAGATAGATGCATCTTGTTTACTAAAACCATATAAAATATCTGTTAAATCTCACGTGAGGTAGAGGACAGTTTTGTGTGTCATGTAATGCAACCACAGCAACTCTAACAATAAGACTGTACATCATTGGCAAAGTATTAAAAATTGTTGAATGCTCTGATTTCACAGGCTTTTACTCTGGTTTCAGAATAGCCATTCAACCTGTTGCCTTGAGCTAACACAGACTGTTGCTTTGCAGCTACTTTCTGTAATTTATAAAGATAATTATACTGGCATGTCAATATCAATAAATACTTCTGAGAGCGAGTATGGAAACACAAAAACAGATTTTTGTCAATCACAGAAAGCAACATGGTGGCAATAAAATATTTTAGACCAACTTTTTATTACTTCCTAGAATTAGTTGAAATACAGTACAGCTGTGCTTTCCTTTAAGTGAGGTATCTATATTTGAAGAAAAAAAATTCAATTGCTATTGTTACATTTAATCAATTTTCAAATAGCAAAATTTTATAACATTTGTTTGCTGTGCTTGATGAAGTGCTTAAAACTCATTTTTTCAAGCATTTTGCAACTGAACCACTAACCCTGAAAAAACCCAGTTTTCTAATGGAAACACACTACAAAATTGTCGTGCAATTTGCAAGCAATAACTGCTTTCACAAAAGCCAAAAAATTGATGCATTTTTGAGTAGAAATACACAAAAACCAGAAAATTCCACAAGCTTTCTGTAATGAAAACTCAAAAATACTTGCACTGCAAATGTAATGAGCAAAACGAAAACTGAAATTTGCAGCTTTCTGCTGCTTGAGTAGTGACAGCTTAAATAAAACTACTGAAATATTGCAAGCACAGATTAACAGGTAGGTGTAATTATGTCTTTTGTCGACTTCCATCATGTTATAGAAAACTCTGTTGTGTGGATTAATTACACGAATTAAGTGCAGAAAAAATACAAAGTTGTTATCTTTACTGACAATCAAAATATATACTCTACAAACAAGTGAATTCTAGGAAGCTGACCGTGACAGCATTTCAAGGCCAACTTCATGACTAATGCTAGGAAAGTTTTCCAAAAATTTCATAACACATTCTAGCTATCCCCTCCCCCAATATAAAACAAGAATGTATGAATAAAACATCGTGACTTCTAAAATATGGGCCAAGCCTTATTTTTTCAGTAGCTTTATGCTCCCACTCAACTTTTCCTACTTCACTAATTGCATTATGCCTTTACTATGTACACATGATTTTACACCTAAGCTATTAATATATTAAATATAGAATTAAATTAGTTTAAGAATGTGAAACATAACTACATTTATCTAAATACTCAAGCTAAACAATATGCTTTACAAAAACTAAAAACAGACTTTGCTAAATTTGGAGATTTAGATAAAAATCTCTTTCGTCTAGGGATAGATACATGGCTACACTGCAAACGAGGGTGCTTTCAGACTGACAAAATTACAAGAGGTTTACTCTCCAAGCTCTTATATTTCTTCTCCTTTAGAGCACACAAAGTACATGGAAGTTCTCTTTTAAAAAAGCATATGAGCAAACCAGATATTCACCTTGAATTCTACTTACTTTGTTCCAAAAGGTGCACTAGGCAATTTCGAACTTGGTCTAGGTATTTAATAATGCAACTTTCAAAAATATGGACAATTTTAGGGGTTTTTTTTTAATGGCTTATTGTCACAACTATCTGGGAAACGGACGTCCTGCCTGAAAGATCAGCAAGCAATAAGTGAAGGCAAAACAAATAATAACACATAAAATACGCTGTGACTAAAAGTGAGGACCTAATAACAGAATTAGTTTCTACCATTAAGTGTGCACTTAAGCGAGGGCCCTTAAGTGTGCATTCCAAATTCCTACATTAGGCTGTAAAATAAACAATTCAATATAACTAGTATAAGGTAGTGAAAAAAGGTCAACATATATTTGTTCTAGAACTTATACAGTATTATTTACAATTACTAAAAAACTATCTTTCAAAGACTGTGGACACACAAAATCTATGGCACATTTATGTATACATTATTACTTAAAATTAGTATAAAATTAAGTCTACACATATGACATTTTTTTTTTTTATGTTATGTAAAGAGCCTGAAAGTAATATTTAAGAATTTTAAGAGGATTACAAAATTTTAAAATGCATTCTGTTAGAGGCCAGGCTGGATGAGGCTTTGAGCAACCTGGTCTAGTGGAAGGTGTCCCTGCCCACGGCAAGGGGGGTGGAAGTAGATGATCTCTAAGGTCCCTTCCAATCCAAACCATCTGTGATTCTATGATTAACTAAATGGAATATTTACAGAGATACTTTTAAAGTCAATTTAATAAATGTTCCATTAGCTTTTTCAGCCAGATGTTTGAAAATGATAGGAGGCCTCATATGCAGCTGGAATTGCTAAAACTTCATATAACTGCTCGAGTTCTTGCAACAATGAAAATATTAGTACAAACTATGGCCACCAGCATTGTTAGTAGCCTGCAGCACGAGGCAGTTAACAGCTGGCTGGGAGATGGCCGAAGTGCTGGCTGAGGCGCAGGAACCCGGGCTATATGAGCACTCCACTGCAATTGCCACTGCTGAAGATCAGCTGGTGGCAAAAGGGGAAATTTTAGCTGAAGTCACATAACATAGACAAGACCTGAATGAAAACGGAATATACAGTATTCTAATATAATAATCCCAGGAGGATTCCATACATTCAACAGCTAAGCCATAAATACTGTGGTATATTAGTTACTGCAGCTGTACTAAACAAGTCTATATGGCCTTATCTACACTGACAATCGAACAAGTCTGGTTCAAAACATTGATACTAAAAAGCAACTGGAAACGGAATCTTTCGATTCTTTAATAATACCCAGATGAGACTTTTCAATTTCCCAGGACATTGTTTTCTTACTTGCCCATCTAGCTAATCCAATGTAGGTTCTGTCAATCCAGATGGACTATTTCAAGCTCCATTCCCTAATAATCACACTTTCATCAACATTCCTGCCTACTCTCCCTACAGCCATGTTTTTGGTGGTTGTTATAATAAATTCATTGGGTTTTTAAAGCAAGTGATACATACACAACCAGAATAATTTATATGCAGCACCTTTCCTTCCAAACCACCACTATGGTGCAAAGACAGGCTTTTTTTTTCTTTTTTCTTTGAAGCAACAATTTGGAGATGGAGTTGAAAAAGGGGAAAATGTAATCTGGGTCCTCTTTTCCTGACAAAAAAAACCTGTTTCATATTTTTTCATTTCAACCGCTTAACCAACAGAGTAAATATGACACAGAGTCCATAAACAAAATTATACACAGCTATAAAAGAATCATCCTGTGACTCCATGACATTTAATTTACCACCTCATTTCTCATTCAATTTAAAGGTATGTGCAATTTTACCTTTCTCTGTGATATTCAATCCTGGTATCTCACTAAACAAAATAACTCAGAATTTTCCAGTTTCACTATTTTAGGGAAAAAAAAAAAAACAAACAATGTAGGCTTTTACTAGTGGTTTTATCAAAAATTAACCGTATTATTAAGAGAAAAATAAACCTAAGCACCTCAAAAACAGAAGGTAAAGCACAGGTTAGAATTATGTAGCAAAATACTAGAAATGCGAAAATATTCCTGGTCACTGATGTAATCAGCTACATTTGTCAGCTGTATTAAACTTTTTGGAGAGAAGTGCAAACAAGTATTTCTTCATCCAACTTTGTAGTCATGCATTTTATCCACTAGGAACCAGACTTCTGAAGTACTCAAGTAGACGTTATATATACATAAAACTAATTCTGTACAACTACACATTTTCAAATGTTATAGCTTAACAAACATGCTGTATTTCTTAATTCATGGTAACATTACCATGCCATTCAAATACAGAGACTATCAAAATGATGTTCAAAGTGCCATATCTCAGGATTTTATTTTTTAAGCTATTATCGCAATGTCAGTTAAGGCCTGTTCTATGTAATGAAAGAAAAATCTACAAATTGTCAAGAAGCTCAAAGTGTGGAGGCTTAGGGTACTAAAGAAACTAATATATATTTTTTAACAGATATTATTTTTCTTGAAAGCATTAGTATCTGAAAACCAGTTAAGTCAACCTTTCTCAGTTTCTAGAAGGAAAAGCCCCACCTTTAAGCCTCTTATTAACATTTCTTTCATACCTACTATATAGAAGAAAACAAATGAAAATATGTAAATTTTTAATTTCCAAAGATTCCATTGTAATTGTCAATTTTTTAATTTACAAAGCAACTGTAATGTTTTCTTCTTCTAGCACAGCAAGCAAATGCTGGCTCTAAAACTCTTTAGATTGATAACAAGTTGTTAAATAGAAAATACTGAAAAGATCAGCTTGACTTCACACAATGCAATTATGTGAAATGCTCACACTGGTAAATCACTTTTGATGATCAATCATCTATCACTGTGGTGATTTTGAGTATTACTTTAGAGATGAAAAGCTGCCTTTACTTTCCCCAGTTTGAGAACACATAATTCTCACTGAAATCCAAACTGGTTTTGACATTGAAGAATTCAGAATGTTTTTAATGCACTTTTATAATTGGATGCATAATTGATAGCAAAATAAAGATCACCACATATATTTTAACAGACAATGTTAAAAGGTATGGAGTCCTCAAGACTGCATTAGAAATAGACAGAAACTGGTCACTCTACATCAAGAGTTTCCTATTTTTCGTTGTTTGAGAAAAACACCAGTACAAATAAATCCAGATTTTCATTGGTTAGGAAAATCTAAAAATGTATACCTATCTATCTCTATTTATTTATATATATGTATATCTTCATCTGGACCTGTCTGAGAAATAGAAATCTGTAGAGACTACTTTTCCTCATCACACAGAAATTGCTCACAAGTCATTAAAAAACAAAACAAAGCACCCTGTTTGAAGGACGCAGTTATGCTTCCTCTTCCAATTTCTATTTTCCTTTGCCATTTTTTGAAGATTTCAAGATCTGTAGCTTCAATTCCTTTATCATCATCTCTAACTTTTCCCTTGCCTCTCGCTCTTGTCTCAGTTCATCTTGAAGCTCTTGTCTATCTGCCTCTGCATGATCCAATCTCTGTCTCAATTCTGCTAGCTGTAAAATAGAGAGGAGAGACAGAGAGGCAGAGCAAATTTAGCAAACTTATTTGTAAACATCAGCTATTCACTTCAAGATACCGCAGATTACAACCTTATGCATTACAGAAAAGTATTTCAGTTCACCAGTATTATCAGCTCATCTTGTACTGTTATCAAGAACTATGCAGTTACCTACTACAAATGTCAGAAAGAAGAACATGTAAGCAAGTTGCAAATCCCAAATTATGAATTTTGTTTAATGTACAAAGAGGGTTCCTCCCAGTCCATACTTCTCAGAGAGAAAGGGCAGCCTGGGCAACCTGTTTCAAGAAGACATCAGACTAAGGCTTTTTTTAAATGCTGTATAGACAACTTGGGGAAGTTACCTGTTGCCAGGACCTGTGTTTAACTCGGGTACTTCTGACAACTGCTTGGAACCTAGGGTCCAAAATCTATTATAAGATGTAACAAATGGAGGAGAAGGTTCAAATTATATATTGAGGATAGCTCTGCTACACACATTAACAACAGAGTAAACTTTCATGCAAGGAACATATTTATTTTTCCAAGTCTAACTTCAAAAGAAACAAACAACCAATCTCCTTGGGGAATAATCTATGTTTTCACCCTCTAACGAAAGTTAGCTACACAAGGCACATAAAACGTGCTCTGGACTATTATCTTCATAAATTAAAACATGTTGTTACTTGCAGTAATAGGGCTTGTACCAGATGTTTAGTAAATCAGGCCTTAGTCAGAGAGGATTATTTCTGGCAGCAAAGGCTAGGAATCTGTGGAGTGGGATGTCATGACATTACATTAATGAGAAGGATTTATGATGCTAGTCTCTGCCCTGCTCCCCAAAAATACCAAAACCTGTCTCTCAAGTACTGCCTGTTTCTTAGTCTGAGACAGTACAAACAGGAAATATACACAGCTATGATCAAATGACCACAAAGCTTCAGTGAGCTTAAGTTTTAGCTTTTGTTTACTTCAAAAAAAAAAAAAAGACTAATTTTCTGTGACATGGCACAAAATATATCACTATACATTTAATAATAACTGCAACTAATTTTGAAAATAAGGATTCCAAGGCTCCCTTTGGCATTAACTATATTTTGCCCATTGCAATGACACAAATAAACTCCAACATAAAGAAGCAACAGTAAAAGTTAAAACGAAATTGAAAGAAAAATCTCCATAGGTTTTGATGTATGAAACCAAGAGGCAGGAAGGAGGGTGAAAAATATGATTTTCATTTCCAAGAGAACTCTTGACCAAATGCTTTGATAGAGCACATAAAGGGCCTCATTGGATAGTGCAGCAAAATATGCTACTAATGTGACAAAAAGGTGGTTGAGAGGTTTTAGAATTGAGAATGTTGAATTCTATAACATGGGCGAGCCTATATATATATTAAAACCACATTGTAACAGACCTTATGTTTAAGACTAATATTTCATCAATAACATCCTATGTTTCTGTAAGTTGCATTCTATCTCAGTTTCAATCAAGAGACAGGGAAATAAATATTGCTGTCACTGTGACCTATTTTGGTATTTGTGGTATCAGAACACACGAAGAAGATAAAACCTTAAGGTGGCTGAGCAACAGCTTCACAATTCCCTGATACGCTAAATACGGTTTGGTTTGAAACCAACTTTCCCTTCTCACCTGTGCTGCATATTCAGCTTCTTTGTCTTTTTCTAAAGTGGAGTCACAGCTACACTTTTGCTTCATCACTTGGTCCAGTTTCTTCTCCAAGTCTCTCTGCTCAAAATAAAATTCTTCCATTCTTTGAGCATGCTCTGTCTGCAGACATTCAAGTTCTTTTTGTAAATTCTGCTGCTCTTCAGTTAGTTCCTTCATAGCTTTAGAGTTGCTCAACATTTCCACTTCCTGTCAAGAAAAATCAGGATCACATACACCTTGGTTCTAAGACCAGAAAAGTAAAAAACTGAATTTAAATGTGTATCTGGAAACAACGAGGCCAAAAAGAGCACATTTATCTGATAACAATAGCCTGATAACGGTATTCATCTACTTATCAATGACAGCCTAGGATTCTGTATCGAGCATTTCATTTTTAAGAAATTATTTATACTTCCAAGTACACGGAGCTTCCAGAAACAGATTCACAATTTCCAGCAGTGAACCTCAGAAAGCAGCACCGATTTACCAAAATAAACTTTGAAGATGTAAAAAGTGCAAGCAGAATACATGCATTTGATTTCTTTTTCCACTAGCATTTTGATATTTTTTAAAGTCTTAATTTTTTTAACTTATCTACAAGCTTTACCTCCAACAGCAGCTTAAAAGTAGCAGCTCTAGGGCCCCATCTGAGCTCACAGATTCTGAGCTTAACACTAAATAAACTAAACTAAAATGTTAGGTCTGGTCTATGAATGTAAGAAGCAAAGATAGTATTTCCCTTAATTCAGAAAACAGAAATGAGGCAAAATCACAAGTGAACACCAGCTTCTAATGTCATCCATGATTAAAAAAAACTAATAAAATCCCTCTAAAAACAAGGGCTTATCAAATAGAAATAGGAAGGTGGTATTCTTTTTTATGCAGGGCAGTGATAAAATCACTCTTAGAATACAGATATCTGCATCTTTAAAATCCTGGCAACTGGGAAATTTTAGAGAACTTAAACTCTATCTGCCAAAACACTTAAATGTCCAGAAAACATTTGAAAGCAAAGACGTACTTTTCATTTGGATAAAATAAAAGAAGGAGCTTCTTGAACACAGTAGTTGCAAACTGAAAAGACAACAATTATTAGTGGACTCGAACATAATGAGCATACGGGATATTCATGATTTGGTGTCTGGATTCAAGCTGGGGGGAAATTACCTGTGTGTGTTTTGATGTTTCTAAATGAATGTAATCTGTGATATTGATTCTAGAACCAACAAGCTACCAACAGTTTTCTGATGAAAAAGTGAAATGCACTCAGATTGGCACTGTACCATTTGAAGCTGCTGTTTCCTCCGCAAAATAGCATTTAGTTTTTCTTGTTGTTTGATGTAGGTTTTCATTACTTCTTCCATGATCCTTCCCTTGTCATCTTCACAACTGATGTCCTTCATGAGAGTGGGGGACATTTGCACATCACTACCTACTTCAACACGGCTGGAGTCTCTAGTGATTTTGGAAGGAACACGTTCAGATTTTCCACTTCTTGTAGAACGAGTTGACACAGGTAGATCTATAGAGACAAGAAGAGCACAGCATAATAATAACAGAAAACTAAACTTCCAGAGTGAAAAAAAATGCAAAGAAAATTGAAGATTATAAAAAGGTCAAAAAAAGAATTTTTGGAAAACTGAAGCGCCATCACAAAATACCAGCTTGGTGTCAAGCTTTCCAAAATTATACAGTATAAAAACCAAGACAACTTCAGTGTAATTTTCACTACTCACCTAAACGCTTATGCTGCTCCACACCAGTTTTCAAGTCAATTTTTTCCTGTTCTTCAAGAGAAAGCTCCGGATAGGAAGCAGCTTTTTTGTGCTTTCCACTACTGAGTTTCTTCTCTGACTGTCCAGGTGAGGATTTAATTACTTCTGAAGCTTTGACTGTTGTTTTCGCAATATCCTTATATTGTGATGCAAGAGATACATTTGGGGCAACCACTTTATCACACATATAAAGGTAGTAACTGGAACAGCAGAACAGTAAAATTAAAAATGAAAGGTAAGGCACAATAAATGATGACTGGTTGAGAGCAGTAAGTTTAATTTGATTTCAAACTGTAAAAGCGACAATGAAAAATAAGCATGTCCTTTTAAAATTCTTCCTATGCAAAAGAAAATCCTAACGATCCACTTAATCTTTACTGAGTAGATTATCTAGACAAGGTTTTGAGGCTATCAAACAAGAGGATTTTCCAAACATGGCTGATTATAAAAAAATCATACAGAAAATCATACGAAGTCTTAATTTAAATGCAAAGACTGAAATTAAAATGCCACTGAATCCAGACTCTCTAGCATTTTCATAGTCCTTATATTAGCAATGGAGAACGAGGGAAGCCATCAGTGTAGCAGGAATCAGCATATCACTTTTAAATAGCAAAGCTGTGTACTGACAGGGCTGCAGCATGTCTGAGACCAACGCTGGACCTTCTTTCCCACATATACTGACCAATTCATCTGCATTTTCACAGCTCTTGGAGTCCTGGAGCATCTTTCTGTACTGCTCTAACCTAACCGCTCAGCTTTTGTCTAGTACAGAGGGAAAAGAGTGCCAGATGAGGTAAGGTCAGTGCCAAGAAAACGCTGTCACAATGCTGGAGTCAACATGCTCTCTTCAAGACTTTCCTTTCTCCTAGTTCCAAAGGAAGGCGCTGATAGAAACAGCAAACCGAGGGACCATCATAGAAAGTCCACCATTCATGTGTTTGTGTGGGACCTAGTTTCATGCCTGTGTGTTGCTTTGATGCACGCTGCTAGCCAAAAGAGCCTGATCTCACCCATATACGGTAAGTGCATAACCACACGGGGATGAGGGTAAGATGTATGTCAAGAAAAAACATTTCCCTCGATGCAGATGATAAACTTTGTTAAACTTTTTTTATGTTAAGGAAATGAACGTGGTTTCTAAAACCAGGAAACTAATCAACAGACAATTCAGCTGAAACCATTGTTCCAGTGTGGAATAAAGCCTTCAAATGCCTTTTATATGTCTTTTTTGAAAGGAAATTAAGTTGCACTCATGGTAAACAGGCCCTATGCAGCTTTCCACATGCATGCATTATGTTATAATAGGAAAGATTAAAAATTACCTTCTGTCATTTCTACTCTGAAAAGGGAAATTGTAACTACATTTCAATTGTATTGCTACTGAAGAACACTCATAGATCACAGCTTGAGTCCCGTACCAAAAATCACTCATAAGCAGTTCATTAATATTTACACCAAGAAATGCATAAAAAGTTAGGGTTCAATTATTCTTGTGCAATCCCGTGGAGTTTTCCTAACTGTTCAGGTTGCAAGTACTTTTTTTTCATCTTTAACAGCCAAAAATATTTAACTTGTACATATGGTGCTCGTAGTTCTGCACAGGAAATTCAGTTACCTGGGATGGAAAAAGGAGGGTGGCTGAGGATCAGTTTCTGCTTCTTGCTTGATAACTGGATACCACTGCGATAATTCCAGGCTCTGCTGTGAATCTGCCTAAAGAAAAGAAAATAAATTCATAATCGGAAGATGGGTACACGTTATTCACATTTTCATAAACTCTCCTTAGTGGAATGGCATTTACACCATTAATACACACACACCAGACAAACTGGGGTACTGGAAAATGAGTAGACACGTGGCAATGCAAGCAACAGAACTTTCTTCTACCTCCAATTTCCCATTATAGGCAAAGTAGCGATGAAATTAAAAGAAAATCTCTTTACAAACTGATATTAAAGCTCTGCTGAGTTTCCAGAACCTTGCCAGAGGCATGCTGCAAATGCTTAAGAGAAAGAGAGAGCAGAAACTAGAATCCCCAAAAGGCTGCAGGAGCCTTTTGCAATAAAGTATCCACATCACAATAAGCACCTGCCAGATACATTATTACAAAATAAAACTTCTGAATAAACCAGAACATCTTCTGAATTAAACAGAACAGCTATTGGTGTTCCAGAGACAGAATTTCCTGTAGTTGTCACAGATTTTTATTACAGAAGCAGGCAAAGCTGTTGCAGTAACATGACAACTCCATTCCCTTCGCAGTAACAAACAAAATTAATTCAGGTGCATCAGCATATATAACCTTAAAAAACTCTGCATTTTGCATTTGGATAGCAATTCTTGTTCTGCTTGTCTCAAGAAACATTTTTGGAATTACTCTTTAGTCATAGTTACTGGTGACACTTTATGATCCACTGCAAAGTTACTATTAATTTAAAGCAAACGGTGTTTCATCCTATATTTAAACAAGACTCACAGCTAAGAAATTGATTCTTAACTTCATTGTATTAAGATAGCCTTGGGAAGCAGGTTTTTGGAGAAGGTGTGACTGGTTGACTCCAACCAGCAGCCAAGAAGCCACACAGCCCCTCCCTTTTTTGTTTGACCCAAACCACAAACAAAAAAGCCACAAAGCCACTCCCTCAGCACCACCCCCAGGGGATGGGGACAAAAGCAAGAAAGCTGGTGGGTCAAGATAAAGACAGTTTAATAGGTGAAGGGAAGAAAAAAGAAAAAAAAAAAAAACAACCCAAAAACAACCAAACCCCACCACAACCACAAAAACAAGTGAAGCAAAGGATATGGCTCACCACCTCCCACAGGCAGACTGATGCCCAGCCAGTCCCCAAACAATGTCCACCTTGGATGCCAAAACCCACTTTCTTCTTTTACCAGGTTTTTTTGTTTTCAATGACCATGCTATTATATGATACAGAATATTTCCTTGGCTAATTTGGGCCAGCTGTCCCAGCTGTGTCCCCTGCCAGCCTCTTGCCCAGCCTACTCACTGCAGGGGTCAAGCATGAAACAGAGAAACCCTTGGCA
Organism: Pterocles gutturalis; assembly: GCF_000699245.1. Taxonomy (NCBI): domain Eukaryota; kingdom Metazoa; phylum Chordata; class Aves; order Pterocliformes; family Pteroclidae; genus Pterocles; species Pterocles gutturalis. Next base: position 5,897 of record NW_010126118.1, on the reverse strand, counting down.
CTGCAGAAGCGCTGTTCCGCAGCAGCCAAAACTTTGGTGTGTTACCAGGACTGTTTTAGCCCCAGATCCAAAGCACAGCACTGTACAGGCTGCTATGAAGAAAGTTTAACCCCATTCCAGCGAAACCCAGTACCTTTGGAAAGTTGCTCAATTTAAAAAAAACAACAACAACAACAAAAAACACAAACCCCCCCCCCCATAAAGCTAAAAAAATAATCCTACTGTACTGAAAGCTTCATCTAGCATTCCAACATCTTCACAATTTCTTGCACACAAGATGCACTATCAGAAAAGTTCATATTTACACACCCTGAAACGAACTGTCACAGAATTTCACATCCTGCAATCAAGGGAGTACCCAGCTACACATGTGTGGCTTGTACCAAGGTCTGCAGAATCAAATGACACTCAACCATGAGGGAGACCATATCCTATCTACAATATTCTGGTCAAAACTTCCAGCCCACTAAATTCAGCTCCCACAGTGAAACTGAAATTTAACTCCATCCTGCAGTTCCTCAAATCACTTCCAATGCATACGGAAAAGAGGAAGGGCACAAGGAAGCTACACTCCAGAACAGTAAATTCATAATCAAGCCTTTAAATAATAAAGATTTTAAATACAGCAAATAATCTCAAGAAAAATGGCCTCATCCTGACACTTGTCAAGTTTTTTCTACTTATTCAGATCATTCTAATAATTTAAATAATGTACATATATTCTTCTACCTATATGATAGCTAGTATACAGTAAGCAAATTTTAATTTCACGTTTTGTCCATTTTAACATGTTTATGTATTTCTATATGGAACTATAATCAGGTAATATGTATTTTCAGGTTATTAGGTCAGATTTTTACATTCCCACCTATTTCAAATGGAAACTGACTTTACTCTCTACCCATTACTGTGCATTTGGCAAATGAATTACGCAACATGCAGTCAAACTTTTACTTAGGAAAGAAAATGAAAGGTGATTGTAAATAAACACAAAGTCTTTTTCTAATACAATTCCTTCCTCATCATCCAGGTTAATAAAAGAGATAAAGCATCTACTTCATTACATACATGTATATTTCATAAACTAACAATCTGTTTAGTTTAGATGCTCTTAATAAATGTAATATATGAGTAAACTTGAAACTCACTGAACAACTTCTACCTAAACTCTTTCAAAGGGCTACATGAAAAACATGTCTTATTTTTCTCCTAAAGCTAGTTGCACAAAGCTCTTCTTTAAGAAAAAAAAATATTAGGCAGTTTCAGCCTAATCACTAAGCCAGTAGTTTTAGCAGAGATGGGAGTTATAAAAGTACTCAGATGAAATGCTAACTCTCCATATTGCGAGCTTTTCCCCATGCACAGTGACCAATTCAAGGAATTAGTCTGAGAAGCAAGGCACAGTTTTAGTGCAGACTGATCATCAGAAACTGTCACAAAGTCAAAGGGAACGAGGACCTGACAGCGCAGAGATCAGCAGACTTAGTGTCAGCTGTTACGTGAAGAGCAGGTGGATGTTACACTGCAGCCTAGATCTCAACGGAAAATTAGAAACTCAGTGACAATCAAATACACAGCTTACAGCTTTCTTATTAGCAAAAGGGACAGAAAGGAATTAACCTTGTGACTACATTGTCTGCTCTTAAAATATTCACATATTTGCACTGAGAGGTGAATACACTCAGAGTGAAATGCTAAGGAGAAAGGCAATGCACACGATGCTCCAAAGACTACAGGACTTAATAATTTCTTATTCCTAGATGGACAAAGACCTAGCCAAGGGCAACTGTTCTTCCTGGGCCCTCCAAGATAACTTCAGAGATGCATGGGCACTTCTGAGGACTGAATCAGCAAAGGTGGCAAGAAGGTGACAGACCAGCAAACGGAACATCCTGCAAATAAACTTGCCTAGGAGCGTAAGAAAAGGTGATGTCCACACGTTGTACCTAATAACTCTCCCATGCCACAGAAATGGAGACGCCTGAAGCAGCCCAAGCTCCCCTAGGACAAGGAACAGAGGTCGCGTTCCAACATTCCCCTATTAAACTCTTCTAATCTTCTGTACTTTGCAGATGAATATCCATGAGATAAAAAACAGAAAGAAAAAGAACCCTCCCCCCATTTTATCTCTGTTCAAGTTTTCACCGAGTTTCTCTCTCATTCTGATTTTATACACTGCTTTACAAGAAAGAACTATGCAGATCTGCAATGGAAGACTCCAGAAGGAGTTTTTGTATTTCATTTGCACCGGTTCACTACAAATTAGTGTTACTGCTAATTTCAGATTTTTTTTTTCATCTGTACACATGAAACTGAAAGATCTCACGGTCTAAAATCTGCTACTGTGAAAAAGGAATCAGTATTATAGGTATGAATATAGAAGACTATTTCCGCTGACACATCCACCACACTACAGTTTGTTACCTACACTGGCGTTGCAAAGATAAAGACTGCCATGTCTTTATCAGATGAAAAGCAAAGTCTCCTTCCTGTGAACTTGCCTGCACCTTCAACTAATTCAGCACATGGCAGCATGCCATATTGCACACTTTCATGGCAATTTTCTGCTAAAATCCCTTACTGTAGGCTGGCACAAGTGTAAAAATACCTGTTACTAGAGTAAGCCTTTCTGCAAAACTAACTTTTCAGAAGTTTATGCTGAAAGGTGTGAACCTACAGCACACCTTTTTGGGCCCCACCAGCTGGAATGCTCTTGCTGATATTTTGAAATCCACCACAAAACATCCAACAGGCAAAATGGATGTATAATCAAACCAGCAGCCATCAAACAGACATATAAACACCAAATACACGGAAAAGAAACACAGTAATGGGGCCGGAATGATTTAAAAAACTCTTAAGTTCAAATTATACCCCAAAATTTGTACCTTCTATGAATGGAAGAATCTATGATGGTCAATATTTATCTGGTGCTTCTCTTATTATTTAAAGTAGAAGGGCTCTAAGGGAAAAATAAGCTCTGTATTTTTGAACCGCCGCACAGACTTGCAGCAGTATTTTAGGAAAATATGCAACATCTATTATTAACCATTGTCAAGATAACGGCCTACAGCTCATTACTTGGGCTGCATAAAACCCCCTCTTTTTGGCATTTGAACAGAAAGCTATTGCTGAACAAGCAGACTTTGGGCTTCTCAACAGCAACTTATCAACGCACCATTACCCTGCACGCAAAGTCATGAGATGGGTGGTTAGCAAGCCAAGCTGCCATACACTGCACGCGTGCGTCCTGGAGTAAAAATAACAAATGAAGAATTAATTTGTAATACTTGATTTTCAAGCTCCTTTCTGCTTTGCTCAGCTGCTGCCACACATACCCCATAAAACACACTCAGAGGTCAAATGGGAGAATAAAATTTCCACACTGGCTCTGAATCTTCCAGTGACTGTATACCTTAGAACAGAACAAGAACCAACAAAGCCAAACCAGCTCAAATGAAGTAACTAACTGCCCAAAGAGGAAAGAAATTACCGCACCTTTTAATGAGAAATGTATTTCCATGGTGAAGCTCTCTCACAAATTTAGCGTAAGCTTGATCTTACAAGCATTCCCACTTATCAAAGGCAAGCAAGACGCTTCCAAAACAAGTATTTACATGTGAGCAGAGATTTGGGAGGTTTACAAGGGTTGGTAAACTTACTTTGGACTGAGTTCTTTTCTGATTTTTCTCACTAAATTTCTCCTTCATTTCCTCCAGGAGATGCTTCAGTTCCCGCTCCTCCGACGTTCCCAAGTATTTTTGGTTAATATGCAGGTAGCAGTGCCACTTGGCCGATTCGAATCCCCAGTGGCAGGTCCTCTTGTCAGGGGATCTGTGTGAATGCATCACAAACGTCTGGGGCGAGAACATCCCGTAGCACTCCAAACACTGGATACAGGGGTCATCCGGCGCAAGGTAGAACTGAGGTGCAAACAACCCCTGGCACTTGCCCAGGCATTCATGCTCTACTTCAAAGGCACTGCCAGTCTCTTTCAATTGGGCTAAGGTATTCTTACCAGGGAGAAAACTGCCATCCTGCGGAAAAGTGCGAGGACGTAGTAAAGCATTGCATAGTCTCTGAGCATCAGTCAGCGTAATTAGCCCACAGGACGGAGCATTAAATGGAAGAATTCCCAAAACCTTCAGAATATGAAGCTGGTCAGAAGTGCACCTTGAGCAGTATATATATAGTTCATCACACACCGTATTGATCTGTTGCAGTGAAAAGTCTCGGAGAACCGAATTCAACACTTGAGGCAGGCAGAGTCTTTTTTCTCCTCCAACTTTAAAACAAGAGATAGATTCCCCCTCCAGTAGAGTCTGTGTGAGTTCTGTGGAGCTGTCTGGAGGAATGAGCAGCGGACCAGAAAGTATTTGTGGCGACGGAAGAGGCAAGAAGACAGTGGGTGACATACTTTCCTGGGAATAACGAGCTGAAAAAGCTGCCGGTCCACCTAGTGAACTCTGGCTGCTTAAGTGGAACTGTGCCAACGTGTGTTTCAAACCTGGATTTAAATTCAAAGGCTCAGATAGTGAAGTACTGTTTGGCTTGGCATTTTCCCCATCAGCCTCCACAGGAGTTTCGTCATATTCGTCCAAGTTTTCCTTCTTTATTGTTGGCAATTTATTTATTACAACGCGTACTTTGCTATTTACATGCATTTCCGTCATTGCTTTTTTTAATGGAGGATTCCCATCCTCTTGGATCCCACTCCTTTTTTGGTCTGAAACTAGACCCAGAGGGAAGTTTATCTGTGGGCTTTCCATGGCTAAACACCAGAACTTTAATTAAGTAAGTCTTGAGTGTGCATTTTCCTGATTATTCATATAAAAAACAATTTCAAGTGATCTTGATTACCCCAGGCACACCAAGTTTTGCACTACTTTCAGTAAAATGTTACTTCTTCAGCCTCTAACAGTAAAAACTGTAACCCATTTTGCACATAATACCATGAAATTAATAAGAGAGGTTACAGAAGTTTGTTTTATAGTTCTTTGTTCGATTAACTCGTATTAAAAAAACCACTGCAATATGTATACAAAAGGTTTTTCTTCAAACTCTGTCCACTATTTTACACAGTAGTCTTGTACAGCAATTTAGTAAAAAACGACGAGACAGTAAAAACTGTAACCCATTTTGCACATAATACCATGAAATTAATAAGAGAGGTTACAGAAGTTTGTTTTATAGTTCTTTGTTCGATTAACTCGTATTAAAAAAACCACTGCAATATGTATACAAAAGGTTTTTCTTCAAACTCTGTCCACTATTTTACACAGTAGTCTTGTACAGCAATTTAGTAAAAAATGACGAGTTAATACAAGTGTGTCCATCCTTGATCTTTTTTTCTTTAAAAAATATACTGACTTTTCAAATAAGTCCCTATTGAAACATTGAAATAGAAAAATGGTCTCAGTTTGAAGAACGCTGATCTTAATGCAACCAATCCAAAACCATGGTTTAAGTTGTATGAAAATTTTATTCAGCACTTTCAGTTCTCGGAGATCAAACACAACCTTTAGGACTTGCTTTATTGTGCTGCCAACTTCATGATTTCACCACCACCATGAGAGTTACTATGGCAGTTCAAAAACAAATCCCTGAAATAAAGGCTGATCCAGATCACCGGCAAAAACCAAACGTCCCTAGAGAGTCACCTTTCGCACAGATGTCACTGGCGTGTGTCAGAATTCTCCCACCCCAAGTTACTAGTAACAGAGGCAAGAACCAAGCCATCGGGTGAATTCATGTCTTGTGCTAACAGAGTTCTGCCAGTCTTTCCGGATAACCTGCGGAAAGAGACAGAGGTCACTCACAAGCAACCCCAAAACACGAGTCGCACATGCCACAGCAGGGACACGTTTCCCCGTTCATTACGACAACCCCAGCGCGCA
>NW_010126117.1:0-43138 GCF_000699245.1 Pterocles gutturalis | reverse complement strand
GCCCCGAGCCAAAGGCTAACCCACCACAAGCATCTACCACACCAGAATAGAAAACTTGGCTGGAGGCTTTGGGCACTAAAATTTCCTGCATTTTTGGAGGAATGCATCATTTAATAAATTAAAGAAAGAAAGTTTCAAAAAATTAACGACCTTTAAGCTTCCTAAAAGTTTCACTTTCTTAAATCCTACCCTGTATTTTCCAGCATAAACACTTGAAGATTTTTCAAATGGTTCAAACACTGCAATTTAAACACTGTTCTTTATAGTAGTTAACACCCAAAACAACAGCCCTGAATTAAACTAAATATTTTTTTTCAGGATTAAGAGAATAATTTCTTCACTTAAATTAGAAGAGTTAGAAAATCTTCAATCTAAACTCATTCTTCCCTTCATCTTTTCAGTTCCGCTAACTTTAGAAAATCAGAAGCAGTCCATATCGCACAGACAATACTATTGTATTCCATGTATTTAACCGCCAAAAAGCAACACTCCAAAAATAAATATAGGGGTGACGAACAAATTGTCTAGGGGTAAGTCTGGATGAACTAAATAATTTGCTGTCCCTCAGTCCACGAATCAGCACCATCTTTTAATAATCTTTTCGCAGTTCTACTGTAGCCTCTTGATGAAAAGCTACATTTGAAACACTCCCTGTGTACAATCAACTGCTTAGTGAAAATTCCCCTCTGGCTGGATCTAGTCAAATTCTGACCACATCAATTTGACTCATTTGATAGGAAAATGTTGCTCTTTCTAAAAGAAGGAAATCCAGTTAAATGAAAGATTGACAGCAATGTTGTAGCTGTTAGCGCTGCTGATTCTCTGCTGATGCAGTACCCCTCCGTGATGCATTCCATACAAATAACTCCTAGATCATGCCAGGCAGCAGGTAGCAGAAATCTGCCTTAAAAATTACTGAGTAACCCAAGGAAGCTAGTAACTGCACTTGGCAGGCAGAAAAGCTTAAGTCAACTTACAAGTGGGCTTGTTCCCATGTGGTGGTATTCCTTGGTTTGGGTGCAACCAACGCTTGCACCACTGTTCCATAGCTATCTTCTCAATCTCCAACCCAACCCACCATTGGTAGAATTAGCCAGTTTTAGTCTGCCCCACTAACAGCGACTGACAGGGATGACATTGTGCTGTTTAACCAGCAACACCAAAACAATTTTTCCAGACTCAGGCAGCCAACATACGTGTTTGTGTGGGGTAGCAGCACCCCCAGACCCAGCTGACTGCTCCTTGGTCACGTCTGCTAGAGGGACCTTTTCTCAGACTCCCAGCCTCCACAAAATCAAGACACCCCCATATATTTCAATACCCAAAATGTGTACTGGGAAGGAAAAAAAAAAAAAAAAAAAAAAAAAAAGCACCAGTTCTCTCCTCATTTTCCTTAGAGAAAGAAAAGCCCACTGTACCTTCTCTTCCTGCTACAGTGATGATTTGATCACCCATTTCCCTATCCAGTGATGCAAAGAGCTCACGGTTTCCAGGAACGATAGTCACCCATCTCTTCTGGTATGCAACACAAAGCTTAGGACAAGAAGTGCACATCATTTGTCCAACCACCTGGTTACAGCAATAACCTTCTTACTTTAGTTCCATTGGTTTTCAGGAGTCTAACTCACCAGTATGGAAGGATCACATGGAGTCATGCTCTAAGTATTGGCTCTTTAGGTCTCTTTCTTTTAATCCAAGTAAATCCACATCCATATTCATCATTTAACAGTATGAATTGGCCTGTTAACACAGTGATGGATCTGTGTCTGGAGCATGAGATAAGCAAGACAGCTACATACCCAAATAACTGATTTAAAAGTGTGCTATGGTCTGCAGGCCAAGCACAATACCTTCTGCTTGAACCTCACTTCTGTCTGGCCCTTACAGAGTTAATGCAGGTTCACGTGAAATGCCATGAAGGCCATCTTCAGTGACAGAAAGACTCAGGTGAATCTCAAAGAAAGGATTCCCCTACCCTGGTTTGATGGAAAAACCCACAGACAGGAAGAAAGATGAAGGAGAAGGAAGAGGACGAGAAAGAAACTTCTCTCTTATTTGTAGAAATAAAGTCTTGAAATCCCTAGAGGACAATCAAGAGGCAGAATTAAGCTTGATGGCAGAAATACAGGGTCATCAGCCAATTGCTCATACAGCCCAGCTGCTCTGGTTTGGAGTTTAGTGTCTACCTCTGCATTTGCCCACCTCTACATTTTTGTTACCTTTAAATACGAGGCAGGAAGGTTTCAAATGGCACAGTAAATACGAGGCAGGAAGGTTTCAAATGGCACAATAAGTTTTGGTCTTGTTTTTGTTTTTTTCATCTCTCCTTTTCTTGTTTGAAGAACATCGTTTTTTTTTTTTTTTCATCTCTCCTTTTCCTGTTTGAAGAACATCCCCCAGTAATCCTTAATTATTGCAATGGCCTTTCAGCATCTCTCTTTGCAGCCAGAGGGACTGTTCAGCTAGGTAAGGAGTGCAAGACCATACACGTTACGGAAGACACTAATTTACCAGAGTGGCTCCTGGACCATAAACCTGAAGGCTCTCCTCAACGTGCACTGCAAAACTGATTTGATTGCACTTTCAAATGCAGTGAAAACATGACAATTACCTGGTAAAATATTTATTTTCCCTTCTCATTGCAGGTACATGTCAGCAATGAATGTAAAGGCAATTTTCAGCGTGGGAACAGGACAGCCTCATACCACATGGAGAAAGATAATTCAAGCAGCAAAAGAAATTGGTAACAGCTTAAAGATCTGCACAGACAATACACCTCTGGAGCCACCATCTGAATGTCATATGTGGCTATGTTCTGTGCCACACCATGCTATGGCTTCTCACAATTAAATATACTTTGGTACATGAGAAGACTGTTAAAGAAAACCACTTCTCAAACCGAGTACTACACTCCTAATCAAAATCTGGTCCTTACTGCGTGTTCTTGAGATTTACACAGAATGGGCAGAGTCGCAAATTGTATGTGGAGAAGAATATCATACATAGATAAGTACAGATCTTTGCTTCCGTTGATAGACTCATTTCTTAGAAACAGGAGACATTGCTTGTTGCTGGAAATGAAGTATGACCGTGGCGAGCAAAGACAACATTCAAAAAAGCAGGTCTGTGGTGATGCATCTTTGCAGCTTCATTGATGTTAGAAAATATTTACTGGGGTGTAAAAAGATTCAACACCATAAATAATAAAAGGCTTGCAGCTACACATTAATATATTTCTTTCAGCACATTAATATACTTGTCATTCTCCACAGCTATAAAACCTGTACAACTGAATCATGTTACATGAGACAAATGATGAGACGTTGGAGGGAGATTATAAGAATACACAAAAGAACCAGCCTTGACATGCTTATAAACTGCCAATGTTATTTTTTTAAAAGAAGTGAGGTGTTTTGGATGAATGTGCAGAACATCATCTACCATATGAGAGCACAGAAACATTGATTCCCGAATAACTGTGATTTTATACAAGGTCAAATTCAGGGTTAGTGCTTCACAGATATACAAGAACACAAAAGACCCGTTTTGTATATTTATTTATGCCTGGCAATGGCCTGGTCCTCTGTTTACAGCGTAAGCAAATAAAATAAAGAAAATGAGGGTTAGGTCACATCTGAACAAATTATGACAATGACAATGTGCCTCATTAGTCCCACTTTCTTTCTGTTAAATACAATTGGACCATTACCAAATAAGATACATAGAATAAGGGGTCTTGCCCTTCTCTCCTCCTTACAGAACATTAGGAAACAAGATTTCTTGTGGCTCCGTTCAGGCCAAGCTTTTGCTCTCCCTGCCTCCCACTCTGCTTCGCTGTACTGATTTTCAGCGTGTGCTGGGAAGATCTCAGTAGTCATCCCTTATGGTCTTAAACTGGGAGGAAGCACGGAAAGAAAAGTTAGAGGGTAATAAAATGTCTAGAAGTCAATCCCCCGTTTCCTCTGAAAACAGAAAGATACTCTGCATGATAACTGACTTTGAAACGTCCTATAGCTCAGAAAGGAGAGACTAAGATAGAACACATGATCATGTTGCCGAGTATCCCATCTCTGACAATGACTACAATCAGATATTTCAAAAAATGAGGTAGCCCACCAACAAAACCAAACTGCTCCAAATTGCCATCATCTAATTACTAGGGCATCCTAAGCAACCTTAACATATACAGTAAGAGAAAGAATTATTTGGGTTATGGGTCTTGCCTTCATTGCCCAGCATACAAAACTGTACCTACAGTATTGTAACTCCTCATTTTAAACCATACAACTTGTATTTCCCAGGTTTTTTTTGAAGCATCAACAGTCTGGCTTTGACACCCTGGGCTAGTGCCTTATGTACTTTTTTCCAGCATCTTTACACCCAGGTATAAAATCCAGGACTTGTAACAGATTCAAACACTGCGGAGTTGCCAGCTCTCAGATTCAGGTTGCTTTGACCCTCTGCTTTTCATGGGATATCTAAGTTTCCATTAAAACCACGGATGATCAAGATTTTGATTCAACTGCCCAAAATACATGCCCAGCACCATCTGAGGTACTCTAGCATATCTGAGATCTTGCCACATGAGGCTGGCAGATAAACACAGGACCTAGTGAAGACCCATCCCTTCTGAAGCAGCAGCTGGAGGCCAGGCATTTTGTCCTCAAGCCTTTCAAATGTTCCAGGACACCCGTATCTAAGCAACCAAACTGAGCCTCAGCTAGATAGCCATTGATTACAAGGGCTGATCAGATCTCCCTTGAAGATTTATGCATGGGTACATAATCTTGAAGACTTAATTCCAGCTAGCAGGACAATATCAGTGCACACTGCTCCTGTAAATCCCTATGAGTGCCTCACCATTGTCATACTTGACAAGGACCAACAATAGCAGATTTTCTTGTAAGGACTTGGTCTTCTAGTATGTATCTCCACTCAAGCTACTGGATATTAGACTGAGCTAAAACTGGACCTTCCACAGAAGGGAAGAAGCTCACCATCAGCATGGCACTATGGAGATTCTTTCACTATTATTACTTGGGCTTTCCCCTATGTAATAGATTTTTATTCCTTGGGTTACCTAACTTGAATCCTTCATAAATGTGGGAAAGCTCCTAAAACACAAACAAACAGCAGCACAAACTGTAGCCGTGTAGAGGAAATGAAGCTTTCCTGGCAATTGTCTTCTCTTGGTTGAGGTGTTATGCTTATAACATCCTCTCAGAGAGGAAACAAATTCTGGACATGTCACATCTCCTATGGTATCTCCAGTGCAGGTGTCTCCAGAGATGACAATCAACCTCCTTTGCAGCAAATGGAAAGAAACAGGAAATTTTGTCATGCAAATCACCTATGTTAGGATGAGATTGATGTTGCCCTCAGCTCCATCCAATACCCTGAGTAGACCTCTGCTGTCTGTAAGAGGAACATGTAACCACTTGGACTGATATAAATGTCTGCACTTAGTTAAGTGAATCTCACTCCAGATGCCTAGAACAAAGATCAAAGTGCTTGCTCAGCTCTTCCCAGTGGCCCACAGCACCTTGTCTCCCTAAAGCATTTGGCAACTGAGTTTGGGTCTATCATTTCACTGTGGATAAAAAAAAAAAAAAAAAAAAAAAAAATAATTAAATTAAACGCATCAGTAACAAAGACGAGAATAAAAATGTCCTGTTATGGCAGGACTATCACAATGCTAGCAACATATCATTATGTTTAGAGATACCATGTCTTAAATTTAATGTAACTATTTACAAGAGGAAACCAATACAATACAAACACTGTATAATAGATTTGTATCCCTCTGCTAGCCAGCTGATAATTGTAAGGACTCCAGGACAGTCAGCAATCACCAGAGAAAACGTCTGGAAACTAAGTGCAAGAAATTATGAGCAGTCATGACAACTTCAAGAAGTGAGACAGTAATTCTCAAAAGCATCATTCCACTCACACTAGACAGAAGCTACATCGATTGACATGAAAATGGATTATCATACTATTATTAGGGCCATGAAAACTGAAGAAAAAGAACCTAATGACCCCCTGATTTGTGATCTGCAAAGCACTTCTGAATTGCTACCATATGAGACTGCAGCCCCAGAAGAACAGAAGGGATGGAGGGACGTAATCTCTGTACCATCAGTTTGTGCCTGTGTCTGGAATCAGTGACCCTTGCTACCTACATAATTTTGGAGACCTCCTGGGATAATAAATCCATCTACCTCCCTTCAGATCTGTTCCCTAGCTTGACTCACTACCCTTTGACTTTTGATTACCAGGGCCAATATCTCTGATCCTGTACCACAGGGTAACTCAGGCCTTCCATAGGTACAAGCTGGATACTTGAGAGATCCAAGCAGCAGAGGGATTCATCTCATCTAATTTCAGCCATCTAAAATTTGGGTGTCTAGACTAAGCCAGGTATCTAGGCTCTCCAAGAGTCTCCAGGGAAATGGCCACTTTCAGAGAATGATGATTAATTTAATTTGAAGACAAATACCTTCTTCAAATTCATAACTCTTAGATACGCTACTTTGTAGGATGTAATTCAGCCCAAGAGATGGTTAGAAACATCTGTATTTTATACAGAACTCTCTCCTGCCAACACATCACACATCTGAGATGGATATTGGAGCTGTAGATATATGTTAGGCATAACTTGAAGAAGACAAATCACGCAGTGCATCACAGTGTGTTTCACAGCAGAACAAAAATGCCTACATCAAGCTATCCTTACAAGATAAATTATACTAAGTACGGTTCATAGAAATTGTTTGATAGAGAGGAATTCCACTGAAGGCAGAGAAACATCTCCATTTCATTGAGTACTATGAATTTTGTTGGGGAACTCTACTGTACACACACTCTCTCATGCTCACATATATCAATTTCTAAAAAAAAGTAGTTGGTGTGATCATACTCACTTGTTGCACACTATGCAACAGAAAAATGCTTGAAGATCATTCAGGTCACACAGCTTAAAATTTGGTGTAAAAGAAGTGTCCTGCTCACGTTATAGTCACGCACTGCAAAATACGCATCAGGCTTATCATTAGTTTTGTTGGGTTTTTTTCTAAGCGTGTCCATTGTTGGGGAATATGATCTTTGGCTCATAGAAGCTTCTTATTCTGAAACATACATTTTGAACCCGTAAACTGACCACGGCCAATTTATGGGTGAAAACCTTCACAAGAAGAATAAACCTTGAAAAACAGGCTAAGGCATCAAAATCAATGTTTTTTTCTGTTATTATCAAGTGGTTAGATAAGGAGAATTCAGTCGATAGCTGGTTACATCAGCATTGGTTACAGTGGATTTTTACAAAAGCCAAGAATCAGTCCTCAAGAATTCAATGCAAAACCAGCTGAAGACTGAAAAAAGCACTGCCATTAAAACAGATTAATTTCAGCATAGATGTAAAATGCACGTGACTGTCATCAAATAAAATATTGTGATAGATATTTAATAACAGGTGCAGCACAAAATTAATCCTGGGAAAACGTGGCACTTCCAGTCTACTTGACAGCACAGCTGAGTTTCTTTTCCCATGATGTGTGAATCTGTTTTGTATTTGCTAAACTGCACATCTCACCCCAACGACTATTAAAGAAAGAGTTTTTGGAAAAACATGTAACATTCTGATTAAACATTTTGTCATTCATATGCTCTCACACTCAACTGCAAAGAGAACATCTCATCTTATTGCTAAGCAAGTGCTGCTTCTCTTATGGACTCATCAAATCTCCTCATTAACCTTTCAAAATCTCATACCTCCTAATCAGAGTAGCCATTCACGCTGTTGCTAACTGACAGTTATCATAAGTGCATGTCAAACTCCGTACACTGGCGCCTGGAAAATATATTCTTGTTCAGCACTTCTTCCCTTCCCCAACTAATAAAATCAGCAGAATCACCATTTGCAGCAATATCGCGTGCAACAACCACCTCGTCATCACAACTTTGCCTTTGGGGGCTATTTAATGAATTTGTTAATTTTTTTTTGTGAACAGATTTTTCTGCAGTTATTGCAGTATGAATACTGAGAATTACCTCAGTGAGGACCAAGTTCTCTTCATTTTAATTCCCTGTAAAGTCGTTAAATATAAAACCTGTTAGTTTATCCCTCAAGTATTTCCACCTCCATGCAAATAGCCCTTCCTAGACAGAAATGACGAATGGATTAATACATCCTATTGCATTCAGGGACAGACAGAGTTTGTCAAGTGCTATGGAATTCTTCTGGATCAAAGAACCAATGTAAGCAGGATATAAGTCATCCCTAACAGGACTGGAAGTCACTACCTTTGAAATACAGAGCACATATTTCTGCCCCCAGTTTCAAGACTTGTTTGGCTCACTGAGCACTGTTGATTTCTTTTGCTTGGCCACTGGAGGGCTCTCCTAATTCTCCATTACTGCAAAAGAAACATTTGACTGAATCTAAAAACATTATAAGAGAAAACCTGTTTGTAGTTTTAAATACATAACCAAGAACAAGCAAAACAGGAGAGCTCACTAGTTCATACAAAGATCTGCATGTGGACAAAGTGCATTTTACTGCCCCTTCTTATTCAACAGCAGAAATGTCACTACAGCAAGAGATGAATTTCACTGAACAGAAAATTTCCTTTTTCACACAACTGCACAAGAGATTACGGGTCTGAGATGGACATAAAAATCTGTGCTCACCACCCACTCCTCCCCATACCACACCATTTCACTCTGAAATCACTGCACAACTCAATTCATTTTTCAAGTAAGTGTGCTTTCAGACCTCCGTCATCTGATTCCCAATTTATTTCCCCACCTCAAGACCAATTCCCCTGGCTGGTTCAATTTGCTCCTGATGGAAACACTGATGGATCCATTTTCCCATTAATGCTGTTGCTATGGAAAGGGGAGATCACGTATGACTTTCCATTCCCCTTTCGAGAAGAGGCATGCTATGTCCACAATACTGTACTTACAGATTATTGTCAATTCAGAATTTCTGACAGTGTGTTTCTTTTTTTCCCTGTTTTGTTTTTGTTTTTTTGTGGTTTTTTTTTTGATAAAAAGTACCTAGTTGCTTAAAGCTAAATTGTCTTGTAGAAACAACAGTTTGTTAAATCTTTTCTTAGGACAGTGTTTCCAGTGCCAAAATAAGAGACAAGTAGCTTTGACCATCCCTGAATAATCGTTGGGAATGGACTTTCCCTCATCCCCACTATAGGGTCCTGTTTTGCCCCATACCTTTGTCACTCACCACTCAACTGAACTGAATCAAAATCTCTTCTCTCGTTTCCCTGACCCCATTAAAGTGAACTTTATTTACATGCAGAGTGCACAGCAGCTTTCACAAGCCTCATGGGAAGATGTCCACCTCCAGAAGGATACCAGCTCGAATAAATAGTCCTGACTGGGACCATTTTATCTGAGATCCTTTCAGATACTCTAACACAGACAGAAAAACTAGCTACGATAGTGGACAAATGGATTTTCTTGGCCTCTGTGACTCTGCTTCAGACTTTGAATATCAGATCAGCTAGAGTTGGGCTGGAACACCCTAGGGGTCATTTAAATTACACTTCAATTATTTGGTCTGAATTCCATAGGATTTTTAGTCTGACAGGTGACAGAAAACACAGGCAGGAGAAGAATAAAGGAATAAAATCCAGAGCAAGAGTCTACATCAGTTTCCTAGACTTTTTTTGAAATCTGCAGTTTCCTGAAATAAATAAATGATCAGGATCCTTAAATTGTAGATGTTGATTAACTTATCCTAAAGGCCTTTATGATATCATTGGTGTATTACAGTTAATATTTCTGTGCTTGGATCTGCAGCAGGTCATCTGCAAACACAGACTGGAAGCTCTGGGTGAGAGCACTGACCACGTGTATGGGGAACAGTCTCTACCTGTGGGCGAAAAACCTGGGTAGGCTCCCTTAGCAGCTAATGAAAGGACCAGGCACATCTCATTATAAAGCATACATTTACATCTTATGAACTATATATAAGAGGAGCCTGAGGTGTCTGACTTAATTGCAGTTGTCGACATTACGCATATATACCGTTAGGTGAGCCGAATTCTTTTTCGTCATCTGATTATTAGCAAAGGTTGTTCCTCCACAACAGTCATTTAAGTTTAATGTTAAAATTCTCGTCTCCACTGAAATCAATAGCTGAGTGTTCCTCCACACAAGACAGCCATGATTTCATTTGAAATAACTGAATATTTTATGGAGATGAAAGAATAGCCCATTTTACCCTCTTCAGATAAAAACTAATAACCTTCTTAGAAGAAACTTTGGAGAATAAGAAGCAATTTGTAGTTTTTAGAAGAAAACTCCACACTTTTTCAGAAGAAATGTACTAGTTTTTATGGATTATATTCCTTAAAAGTCTTTGCTGGAGGCAAAATCTGTGGAAAATATAAACCAAGTAGTCCATAAAGAATTGATAGATGGGCATTGCTCAGGCCAGTTCTCTCCTGAGTTACAGATGATGAGGATGGGATCATTTGTCTCAGTTTAATAGTCTATAGAGTAGCTGTCAGCGGCAGACAAATCTCTAGGGTCCCTTAACAGTCAGGAGAGATCTAGTCAGTGCAGTCAGTGGACTCTAAGGGATGATTTCTGTCACCATAAAGAAGATACTTAAACTGGGTCAGATAGATTGTCTTCTTAAAGTCTGTCTTTCTTATCATTAACTGTAAAGGCAACCTGAGCTGACCTTCTCGCTGGGAACATGTCTGTACTATAAATGTCTAAACTTAGAGACAGGAATCCCATCTGTAGGGGAAATAAAAGGAAAACCAGGCCTAGAAAATCTTTCCTGTAAAAATAGCCTCAATTTGTGGAGAGCTGAACGCTTCCACTGGCTCTTTGCTTTTGCTTCATTTTTGTAAAATTCCATGAGGATGTTTATTACGGCTACACAGGAATCCTGTTCCTAATCACAGTGTCTTTATTTAATGAATGATTGGGTTTCACCAACCAATAGCACCAAATAAGAGCAAAGTGAACAAAGAATTGGAAATAACTTCCACAGTTTCACTTACACTTGATTCAAACAGCATGACTTTGGCTTTTTAATCTCTAACGCTAGCCATCGTTAAATTTGGGACCTCCTGATGGATAGCCTTGACAAACCAGACAACAGAACCAGCATTGCTCCAAGAGATCATGTCCAGTTTTTCATTTTGCTAACTTCACCAGTTAATGATCTGTGATCGAGTATGTGGGAGGCTGTAACAAACTAACCAGCTAAACAACAGCACCAAAACAATCTGTTTTTTCCCCATTTTCTGGACCACATAGAGTCAAACTGCTCAAGACTAAGAATTTGGCATCATTGGAGAAAATACGAGATTCCTACAAAGCACTCAGAAAATATCCAGCTACTGCGAAGTGCTGAGTTTGGGGATTTTCTGCTGAATAGATTCCATTTGCATAGAAAATAGATTTTGATTTCTCAGAGTTTATACTTCTACTGTAAATACAGCCCATCAGTTTGGGACTGATGTAATTTTAAGAGCATTAGTTAAGAGTAGAAGATCTCATTGAAGCCCATGCTTTCCAGAATAAATACAGAGGGAAGGAAGGATGCAAACAAGCAGCTATAAACTCTTAATGTTTACAGGATAAAAAACTCCTCCTTTCTGAGCATTCTGAGCATGTTGAGCTCTGCACAGTGTTTATCCCAAGAGACATGCTGATCTGATTTCTCTTCGAGATACTATCATAATAAGAAAATGAGTACTAACAGTAACAATATGATTTATAGCAAGACAGAATTTGAGTTTTCATTTCTGAGATTAGAAGTGCTTCAGAAAATGAGAACTCATTGGTCTCCTAAAAGCTTTCATTAATGGGCTGAAACAGCAAAAAGATAAAGGAAAAACTATTATTCTAGAAAGCGGTTGGGAACCTACATACACAGGGTGTACATGGATTTGCAGAGAGAATAGAAAATTAATGTTTCCAAGACAGAGCTGGTAACCTTCTACTTATGTCCAGCAGAGGAATACAAATGCCTCCACAGGTCAATGAACTTTATCCTGTGATTTGCTCCTAACAGCAACTATCCCCATGGAAGTGCCTGTTTCTGTTCACCGACCATACCACTGGTCTGTAAAGGCTCGTGACTAGTTCAGATGTAGACAGACACCTGGGTGAACTCTACCTCTCCAGGAAGGCAACAAGCTTTGAGCAAGGCCACAGCAGACCAGAAACGCACCCTACATACCAAGTAGCAAGTGAGAGGATGAGAGGAAATGGCCACTGAAAGGGTTGCCAAGCACTGGAACAGGCTGCCCAGGGAAGTGGTGGAGTCACCATCCCTGGTGGTATGTAAAAGCCGTGTAGGTGTGGCGCTTAGGGACATGGTTTAGCGATGGACTTGGCAGTGTTTGGTCAACAGTTGGACTCAATGATCTTAAAGGTCTTTTCCAACCTAAATGATTCTCTGATTCTATCATCATTCTTAGAAATGCAATTGCTGCTTTCCCTAATTGAACCCCATAGTTCTTCAGAACAGGGTTTTCCTTGGATAATTACTCTTCAGCTTATGAGAGAAAAAAATGCAGGCCAAAGGTTCCACAAATAAAATATTTATCATATCTTAATAGCACTGAAATGAATGCAAGCAGAGAAAAGGCCTGATTGTACACACAAACGGGGCTGAATTAATCTCACCTAATTTCAGGAATCCAAAGTGGAGAGTGAGTTTTATCCTACTTATTTTGAAGTGTGGAAATGTCTGAATTTACTCAGACAAGCCTCTCTCTTCATTTTCTAATGAAGCATAACTTAAAGAAACTGATTTGAAGGAACTTTGTTTCACTTAGGGACTTAAAGTGATTTTTTTAATACATGGATTTTCCAAATGTGTCAAAGTGGGATATTTTTTTTTTTTTGCCTTGTCAAAGAAATTATGGAAATCAATTTTATTTTTTTTTTCCCCGGCAGTACTTGTTGAAAAACACGTTAAAAAGTCAAAATCTGTATGTTTTCAACTTAAAAGGAATATTGAAGGAAAACATTCACCTTGTTCTAAATGATATTGGGAGACAGCAGACTTCTCTGGGATGTGTCTAGAGCAGAACTGGTGAGATCCATAGGGAGTTCCACCACCCACCCAATGCTCAATAGGTGCCTGGAAATGGAGAGCTGATCAGATTATTATTGATCTCCCCTGAAGGTTATTTGGTCTTCATATATTTTATGCTCTCACTAGATTCATCTATCAACAGATGAGTTGACTACTGAAAAATACATGTGGTCAGTCATGATAAGATTAGTATAGACCAAGAAGTTTTCACCTCTTCTCATACCTAACAAAGGACTGTCAGCTAGAATGAAAAGCAAACTGTCTTTGCCTAAATCAGTTTCAGCATGTAAGAAAGAAGAGCGGAGAAATGCTTTCTTAAAAATGGGCTGTAATAACACGTACTTATCTGCCTGTACCCAAAGTAAAACAGCCTGCTGCTTTTCTTCCAGACTAGTTTTCTTTTTTTTTTTTTTTTAATATATAAATTTGCCAGTTAAGTGAGGTCTGTTTTATCTTTTCTGAAGGTATTAATACACTTGAAGGCAGTTTCCAAAGTATGAAAAAAATCTTCTAAAGTAAAAATCTTCCTAAAGCTAAAATTTGTTTTATTCTCACCTAGACATCTACTAGCAATCAGAAGTATTCAGATTTTAAGATGATTTTTTCTTTAAGTTCGGTTTTGCCTGTGGGAATTTTTACATTATCATGGCCTTAAGAATTTGCGTTGGAAATTCCTAAACAGACAGAAATAGCAATCACTCTGACTGGAATTATATTTAGTGTTTGGGAACCCCTGAGTACATTAGGAGGACTGAAGAAAAGGCACTGAATCTAGGTGCATATTCACACTACTAGCTTTATATTGCTTTTCTACTACTATGGGTTGTTATTTTTATTGAGATCATATTTAGAAATTAATTTACTAACAAGATCATGTTTAAGTGCTTCTTGACATTTGAAAGACTGTCTGTTGTTAAATACTCTGCTATACTAACAATTACTGAAAACTTTGCTTTTCCAAATGCACCAAAACATTTCAGATTTAAACTGATTTAAAATTTAAACCTTGACATAGCATCCAATAAACACAAGTTTCAAAAGCACTTAAAAAAAAAAAAAAACCTTGATTGTAATATCCCATGACAACTGCATTTCCATTAAGTCTTGAACCAATGAGCTTCTGCAGAAATGGGAGGAGAAGAAAATCTTCACATCTTCCAGATATCCACCCCAGCCCTGATCTTGAGAGCAAAGCCCAACTCCAGATCCTGCTGTACCTCATCTCCTTTGTCCCCATATTTCTAACAGCTCAGCAGGCTCAGGAAGATGAATAAATACTGGTGGGCACTTCTAGACACCTACAACAAGGATGATGTGGAGGAGGATCTATGGGTCCAAAGAGGAGGATGGAGTGAGGGATAGGATGTCCTCCATCTCAGGAGTCTGTGAAAGAGCAGCAAGAAAGAGGAGAGAGAGAAGAAGAGCCTGGAAAAGAGGGAAAAATGCATTGTCTGTCTGTCTCCCAACTTCTCAGCCCCTTCCAGTGAAATTTCCAAATTATCACTGACTCTTTACACTCTCTACTAGGAACCAGCTCAGCCAAATCTCTTTATCTGCAAGGAGCTGCAATGTTATTTCACCTCAGGCAATGACAATCACACAATCTAGAGGAATAAAGTACAGCTACGCAACGCACGCAGCAGCTGCAAGTTGTAAGGGACAAGGATGTCTATCTGCAAGCAGGCACCATCTCACAACTACTCCTGATTTCAAAAAATAAATAAAGAGGAAAGCGCTGGGAAAAAGGAATTGAGATAACGCTGTCTTGAAATTACCCATGATAATACAGCCTGGGAAAGAAACATATTGCTTCCCCACACAAAGTCTTTGTTAGCACTTCGCTAATGGGGCCACATCTCCTCCACCCCCTGGTAACTCAGCTGGAGAGGGCAAAGGGCAGTAATTACACAGCAGAACTGTTATCTGCAAAGTGTAATGCAACCATGGGCCAAAGGGCAAATGAAAAAATAACAATCGAAAACAAGACATTTTTTGAGTTTGGCCTTGAAAATAATAAAGAAAACATAAGAGAAAAAAAAAAAGCATGTGGAGAGATATTCCACTACCTGCAGCCAGGGGTGATGGCACTCCAAGGTGGAGCCTGCTGGCAGCCAAAGAAGTGTGAGAAGCACTAAAGAGAAGAGTGTTTGGCCCACACCGTTACTCATGAGAAAGCAGAACTGAGCCCCTGCGCTTGCACAACACACTTGGCCAACAACAAATGAGCTACCAAGAACAGAGGGGAGAAGGTGAAGGAAAACAATGATTCAGACTGCACTGACATGAAGAAAAATTTAAAAAGAGCTTAAGAACGTAGCACTTGTGATGCTTATTCACAGACAATCTGAGAGATTCCAGGAAGAAAAGATACTAAAGGCTGTCATGGTGATAAGGCTAGCAGCATTTTTGTCTCATATTAAACTGTACAGTTGCACATGCTGAGGTGTTTGGCCACATATCTCTCTGAGGTAAATCCCACAGTTGGCCCACTCTTAGGCTTGGTGCCAGAATATCCCACAATGGTTCATTGGGGTCCTTCAGGACCACAGCGACTCAACAGCTTTCTTTAACTCATGTCACTTGGTCTGTGTTTCAGGTTTTTCCTCTCAGGGTTTTTTCACGTGTTTGAGAATTTCTAGCTACTGTTCAAAGCCAACTCTGTAGATCAGATGAAGGCTGGACATGGTCAGATAAGACTTCTGCAGTTATTGGCTTCCCCACATCATTAATCTCTGCTATAAGAGTCTTGTCTACACTGACCATTATTTAGTTAAGCTAATATATTCATCCAATAAACACACTAGTAACCACGACAACTCAGATCATCCCTAAGTAGCATTCACGTAACAATCAAGAGCTGTGTACGTGTAACAGATAAAGAGGACAGGCGTTTTTATTATGCTGATCACCTTACCCTTGCTCCGTACAAATTCGAGGTGTTTCTACACCACATAACATGCCAGCCACTCTCAACGTCATGCTAACATGAACATACCCTGTTTTCTTTACGTCAAAACATGCAAGTGCCACATTTCATAAGGGAGGAGAGACGTTACTAGGGCAAGGGGCAGAGAGAGAAATTTCAAATCCACTTCTAGCTAAGGTTGTGATCTTGGACAAATTATCTCCCTTGCCTGTACACATCTGTTTCCAAGAGGCACTAAATAATTATTCATTGTGAACACCTCAGCACTCGCTTCCCAAAAATCATTACTTCTGTTCCCTGGAACTTCACACCAGCCACCAAATTCCAAATTTAGTCCCTTATTTTTCCATGGAGTTACAACTGTGAGTTTCACCTTTGGGCCTCCAAGATTTCTGAAGAAGATCAAATGAAAATATCAACACTCAAGAGCTCCAGCTAAAAGCAAGAGCAGTTACATCAATCAATTAGAAAGTTCTCATGTTGCAGGTGGGCTTGCAATGCTACCACGGAATATTTAAAACTTTTGCAATGCAAAAATGTCAGCTGCTTACTTTTAACTGTTATGTTTTTAGTACCAACCAAATACCGCAGGCAGGCTGCAGAGCGAGAACGTCTCAAGTTGTATCAGCAATGGTGTGGCCAGCAGGACCAGGGCAGTGATTGTGCCCCTGTACTCGGCCCTGGTGAGGCCACACCTCGAATACTGTGTTCAGTTTTGGGCCCCTCACTGCAAAAAAGATGAAGTGCTGGAGCATGTCCAAAGAAAAGCAACGAAGCTGGAGAAGGGTCTGGAGTACAAAAGGAGCAGCTGAGGGAACTGGGGTTGTTTAGTCTAGAGAAGAGGAGGCTGACATATCTCGTCACTCTCTACAACTACCTGAAAGGAGGGTGCAGTGAGGTGGGTGTTGGCCTCTTCTCCCAAGTAACAAGCGATAGGATGAGAGGAAATGGCCTCAAGTTGCACCAGGGGAGGTTTGGATTGGATATTGGGAAAAATGTCTTCACTGAAAGGCTTGTCAAGCACTGGAACAGGCTGCCCAGGGAAGTGGTGGAGTCACCATCCCTGGAAGTATTTAAAAATCGTATAGATGTCGATCTTAGGGACATGGTTTAGTGACAGACTTGGCAGTATTAGGTTGACATTTGGACTTGATGGTCTTAAAGGTCTTTTCCAACCTAAATGATTCTATGATAAGTTCTAATATTCCTCCAGTGATTGGCTTTGAATTCTTGGCAAATAATTTAACTTAAAAATACCCACTCCTCAGTTTCCATGGAATCTGTAAGAATGTTTTTGCTTTTTTTTTTTAATTTTAAACTATGGAAAGCTATCTAGAACAAAATATTCCTATTTGTTGTAAAACTAGAGACAAGAAGTAACTGGAAATGTTGGACTTAAAGTAAAATAATCTATAACAGAGTCAGGCCTCCTGAAATGAGATGAAGACTTAAAAAGTGCTCCCAAATCTGCAGTGCAGATCAAAAATCAAGTATTCCTTGCTTGTTTCACCTGTGGACTATGGGACTGCAGAAAGAACAAGTAACAGATACTGTGCAATGCTGCATACATTTTTCCTCAACTGTGTGTTTTCTCAAATAAAATGGACACATTTATTTCATTTTATTGTGAATGTTGATGAAATTCTAATCATGACAAAAATAGAAGGCATAACAATTTCTGCTGTGTGTGTGTTTTGTTGAAAATGATCATATTATCTTCTCTTCCAGGTTAGCTAAACATTAGCCAGAAGTTTAATACCATACACAGCTATATTAATTTTGACTGTCATCTTATTAAAAATTATTGCTTTTTAAAGAAGTACATACATTGGATGAATTTCTGTATCGCTTAGAGATTTGTATCCTAACTAGCATAACAAGCTATTTTATAGCAACCAGGAAAACTGTATCTTTTCTGCTAATAAGAGATTTACATTTCTGGGAAGGCTTCATAAGAAATTAGGAAGAACAGTAATCAATGAAAACAACAAGAGAGAACACCAGAAATGACAAGCAGTTTAGGTAGCAACTGTGGCATTTAAAATAGCATTTTTCCCTTCTGAAACACAAGACTTTTAAAACCTCTAGGAGAAACAGGGAGGAAAAACAGTGAGTGTCCTGCATAAATCATTGATCCATGAAGAGAATGGAGATTTGTGGAAAGTTTTAAAGTGATTCAAACAAGAGAACAGGATATATTTTTCTGGAGAGTTTAAAGCAAAAAAAACCCATCATACTCCAAAATCCTAGAATTCAAAGATTTCAAAGTTCACCAGTGGCTACTGGAAGAAGGACAATTTCAGCATAATGACACTTTTCATTCTTAAAATAATCAGAAGTTTATATACATTTATACATATATATGTAGAGAATTTTCCACATATGCATATATGTATATTTAAAAAACACAGCAAATTGCTCAGATAAGAAGCCACCCATCTTAACAAAAAATCTTGGTTTTAGGTCACTAATATAAATTTCAAAGACCTGACGCCCATTGAAGTGTGGCTACACATTGAAGATTCATCTGAAGATTTCATAGCTGTGTTCACAGTGATGACCTTACTCACAAGCAGCCTCCTTGAGCAGATTAATAATAAACTTGTGACTATATCTCCCTTCTGAGATCAACTCTTTCTCCTTTATTTACGCAGAAGGCAGAACATAACAGTCTTCCACATGCTGCTAAAGTACCTCAGGGATACTTTCAAAGAAAGAGAAGGTTCTTAGAGGTATGATTAATTTCCTGTGACTCTAGATATTGCAAAAGTAGACATCTGCAGCTGAGCGGGCCTTGGGCTGCCTCTAGACTCAATAAAAAAATAGGCTTGTTTAAAAATACCAGAACGGAGCTATTGGTTCTCATTGAAGGTCCACCTACTATATCTTCTTGTCTCCAACAGTATGTGCATGTTTAGGGAAGAACGCAGGAAACAGGAGACACATAACCACTCTCCCAGCCTCCATTCATCTCGGATGATTTCATAGAATCATAGAATCATTAAGGTTGGAAAAGACCTCAAGGATCATCAAGTCCAACCGTCAACCCAACACCACCTAACCCACTAACCCATGTCCCTAAGCACCACATCTACACGTTTCTTGAACACCTCCAGGGATGGTGACTCCACCACTTCCCTGGGCAGCCTGTTCCAATGTCTGATCACTCTTTCAGTGAAGAAATTTTTTCTAGTCTCTAGCTTAAACCTCCCTGACACAACTTGCGCCCATTTCCTCTTGTCCCATCACTTGTTACTTTAGAGAAGAGGCCAGCACCCACCTCACTGCACCCTCCTTTCAGGTAGTTGTAGAGAGTGATAAGGTCTCCTCTCAGCCTCCTCTTCTCCAGACTAAACACCCCCAGCTCCCTCAGCCGCTCCTCGTCAGACCTGTGCTCCAGACCCTTCACCAGCTTCGTTGCCCTTCTCTGGACCTGCTCCAGCACTTCAATATGAGGTTTCTCTGGTATGGTAAACCTCTGTGCATTTAACAGCGCTAGTAGCCAAGAAATCAGCTTCTAAATGCTTGGCCTTATGTACCTGAGACATCTGCACAAGATAGAGTTTCAGGAGGATGAAGACAGAGCCCTGCAGTGGTACAGTTCCCTACCGTGCTCTATAGAGGGCTTCAGGGAGAACAAATAAATCCACAGAAAGGCCAGCAGGTTTTTTACAGCAGTGCTATTTGGAATAATTTACACCTTTAGGAATCTGTTTCTCATTTGTCTCTTTCTCTTAGCTATGGGCATGTGCACTTGAAATATTTACATCCATAAACAAACTTTCTGTCTAATGTGTTTATGCACGTGAGTAACATTACTCAGTGGAGTGTATCACTAGTGAATGAGTCTTCTCATACAAGTAAAGATACACACAGGGTGAAGTGGTTGAATGGTTCAAGTCCTTGTGGCTTACACCTACTGTGTTAACATTTTCCATTATCTTTTTCTTATACAGCCAGCTTCCAGACTTTGACAGTTTAATGAGTAAGATGATTGCCTGGAGGGGAAAAAAAAATTGCACCATTCTTATTTTGTAATGGAATAAGAAAGCTGAACAATATAGAGCTGGAGCTTTACAGGTCAGCTTAGCAATCTAACTAGCTTTAGTGCTTGACTATTTTTTCATACACAGGACTATACAATAAGATGTCCCCACCCAGAGGTGGAGGCCAAGGCAAATCAATTCCACGCATAAGAGGGTTTATTCAGAAAAGGCCAACCAAATGATTCAGTTGAGGGCTAAACAAGGAGGGATGAGCTGCCAGCTGCAACTTTATAGCAGGTGATTTATGCAAGCTGAACCTCTGATGCATCGCCTGTGTTCACATTCTAGTCCACAGTAGGCCATGACAGCATCTGTAAGTATGAAGCATCCTACCACCTTCTCAGACCATCCACTGGATTCTCAAACAGCTTTAAGCACATCTTACAACATACTGATAACAGACAGATAACCTTCTTTTTTTGCTTTCAGTAGATGCCAGCGAAGGAAGGCAGTGCTAGCAGCTGTGAGTTTACACAGCCTAAGACACACAGAGTTTACAATTGTACCTTCACAGAGAAATGGATGGAGCCTAGTTTCACCTTGGGCTGTCTATGCAGTGAATCTGGCTCCGAGTGTGCCTCAGGAACACTCCTCCAAAGGAAGCATGGAAACATCCATTTTGTCAAAAGCAGGGAGACAAAGGCAAGATGACTACTGCATGTCAACAAGAGCACATCTAGAGACTCATTCCTAAACTGGAGAGCCAGCTCAGCCATGGGATTATAAGGTGTTGAGCCTTTTATTGAAACCAGAAATAATAATAACAAAGAAAAAATCCCATTCTAGCCCATCTCTCCCATTTCCTAATAACAGTTATCCTCCAGCACTATGTATTTTAGACATCCTCTTGAACCACTCATCCTTCCAAACAGTGCAGTTTGTAGTATCACTGTTGTTATGTGGGTTTACTCCCTAGACTGACCACAGCTTTATTTCCCTGCTTGAAGGGAAATAAACCCACAAATCTAGAGAGAAATGTTGATTTAAAGGACAAGAGGTGTTTTCACTTAAGACCAGATTCACTGACATGACTCCATGTGAACAGAAAAGGCACTCCATCTGTTTAGTAGAACTCGACAAAATCAGAGGTTCGACAGAGT
Source organism: Pterocles gutturalis (assembly GCF_000699245.1). NCBI lineage: Eukaryota > Metazoa > Chordata > Aves > Pterocliformes > Pteroclidae > Pterocles > Pterocles gutturalis. The sequence continues at coordinate 21,976 of NW_010126117.1, read as the reverse complement.
ATATTTTTATCTGCCAAGTGTACAGAAAATGATATCTAATTTAGAAACCACATTCAGCAAATGGTATCTATTGTACCAACTGTATAAATTCAAAGATTTAAGTCTCTTTGATGAAGTGTGGCATTGTAACAGTCACTACCGAGGGTCTGCTGAGAACATATCATGCAGAAGTGACAGATCGAGGATTGAGGCATGCCACTCTTCTGAAATATGAAACAAAACTCAATGGCATGTTCCCACTGTAACATGTTTTTGTTTATGAGCTATGCCTGTCTGATTTTACATTGTTCCCTTTTCTCTTTCCTTACTCTACATTGCATCCCAGGCTGGCAGCATGGAACCACCATGTCAATACCATCAAGTTGATCACTGTAAGTTTTTCTACTATCACGGGATCTGCCCTCACTCCATACCATCAGCAACCCTGTTCTACAGTCCTCCCTCAGACTGACGCACCCAGCATCTCAGTGACTCCACGCAGACATGCTATGGATTTTCTTTTCAGTGAGTTCAGAGCTGATGCCATCGAGAGACTGTTTTGATGAAGATGTTCAGAGGGTTGTCACCTGCGACTACTGATATCTGGGGGGTTGATATTTCATCCTAAATCTCTAGAACTGCTTCTGGGGCACTTGGTCCTTCTTCTAAACCAAGGTTAGTTTCCTGAGGTTCTGCAAAAGCATCCGTTCATGGGATCAAGGAACTGGAGCAACTTCTTACTGAAACGTGTTTCACATGCAAAAGCACAGCACCAAGCCAGACTACAAAAAGTAGCTATCCAATTGGGAAAACCACCACCACCCCAAAATGCCCCAAAACTCTCTGTATGGCTCTCATCACTGTAATAGCTGAGCACCTTACAGCCTCATTTACACAGCTTAGGGATTTTTTTCTACAAATTTTGGAAGAAGTTGTCAGCCTCTGGGCACCTAGGGTAAATATGGGAACCTTCAGAGATGTTTCTATATCTTATCCATAAACCACCTACAAAAAACAAACAAAAAAAAAACCCAAAAAACCCAACACAACAAAAAAACCCAAAAAACACAAAAAACCCCGCAAAAAACACAAAACAACCAAACCTCCCCAATCCCAAACCCACCATAAATATTTTCTTTCTATAGCAAATAATCCTCTCTAGTGGATGACAGAACTTGTTGGACTGTCTACAGAGTTTCTTAATACATGAGAGTTTTTACATATCCTTAGCTTGGAGGTGCACCAGATTTAAGAAATGCAACTTTTAAAATTATAAGGACCGCTATCAGGAATACAAGTTGTGCATCAACATACGACACAGTCGGCTTTATTTTGGGAAGTACAAGCAAGCAGTGCTAGGCTGCCTGGTATGTCATTTGAGGCAGCGGGAAAGTAAACCAACATCATCACCTCTATTTAAATAGTTATTGCAACATCTGAAAATAGGAAGCACTAGGAAGATGGCCTGTGTCTTTAACTAGAGCTTTGATCAAACGCTGATGCTCAAGGTTAACTTTATGCCTGTGAGCAGTAACTGGGTTGTGTGGATGTGATGAAAGCACATTCCTAAGTGCCCCACAGGCAGCTGTAGGAGCAGCGTATGAGGCTTCAGCCAGCAGGCTGACGCCAAGAGAGTGCAGAGCATACATTAAAATGAATAGCTCATCCAAGTGTCGTTATAAATGGAAGTGCTCAATGATGTGACCTGCTGGGAAAATCAGAAGGGAAACAGTGAGAATTGCTGCCATGCCAGTACTGTGGAGGGATATTTAGAGATGTAACGAGGCCAAATCTTCTGTTTCCAAGAAACAGAATAGTGCAAGGTACAGAAATAAATAACTCCTGGAGCAGTGAGTGCCTCACCTTTGCAGTTCTGGATAGAAAGTTATCAAAGATGCTTGTCTGTCATGAAACTTTCCTTTATTAAAAGAATGACTGATTGAAATTGACTACTGAAAATTAACAACAGTCAGCCAAGCAAAACCTACAGCCTGTGTGCACCCAGCAGCAGGGGCATCGAGGCATAACACTCATGACTTTTTTTTGGTGGCTAAAGCATCTGTGATTAAATTACCTTGCCAGAGAAGATTTCATATATGTATTTGAGCTATAAATGTGGATTTAACTCCCATCTTGTAGACTACACGCTATATGGCGTTGAGGAGTTGTGTGTTGGAATCCATCCCTGGATACATTCCTCCCACACCCACCAACATGTTCCTTAAACTGGAGCTTACCCAGAGACTTTAGAAAACAATATCAGAGTAGTATAAGCCAGACTTTGTACAGACAGGATCCTGCACCATGCAGAATCATGAGTTTTACACCATTTCTGTGAGACAGCAGTCTTTCACAGTACTACAAAGTGACCAGAATGAGGGCAAGGAACCACCACCCCACCTCAAGAGGATCCAGTCACCAGCAGGAACAAATCATTTTTGCTTTCAGTGAATCCCAGGGCTTCATAAAATGAAATGCATGACATCTAATCCACTGTCCCTCCTTTATTGGCTTGTCTAAATAGCCTTAAAAAACATAAATGCAATTTATAACCTTCAAACTGACTGAAGGGTAAGAAAGAGAAGGAAAATAAAGACTGTAATTCTTATACTGATACCATCAGCACAGTAACACTGGCCATCCACCTTCTGGTTTATTGTTTTAGACAAAATTCCTGTTTTCAGATGACTCATGTTTTGACAAGGTCTTTAAGATTGTGTGGCTAAACATGCCAATGGACCAAGAAGCGGGATCGAAAGATTTCCATGGAGACCAAAAGTGAGTAGGATCAGATGTAAGTCAAGCCTTGTCGTCTCTAGCAGAAACATATAAGATGGGAAAGTCAAAGGATGTGAAGGGAATCGTGACAAAACCCATGGAATATCAGCGTGAACCGAGGGCCCACTTCCTCTATGTTCCCGTAAAAATTCAAATTATAACTCAGTGCATGTGTCATACAGATATATAGAATTACAGTCTTCTGGTCATCCTGGATATTACTGTAATTCTAGTCAAAACATATTAGGCTATTACAACATCAGGAACATCTTCAGTTGAGTCACTGGAGAAAAATCCTGCCATTTCAACCAATTCCTCCTACATAAAAAAGCAAAGTAATAATTAAGTCAAATTCTTCTTTCAGGTCCACAAATAAAAACACGCATTCCCTTCAAGCTCAAAAGCTGCACCCAAGCAATCATGAAGACCTCACCCAGGGATTTTTCAAAGAAATGACGCCCAAAAGAGAGAGTGAGTTATATTGCCTTCTACTTCTGAAAAAGTATCGCCTGGTTTAAATCACTTCAGACTGAATTTACAGTGTCATTCACTCAGCAATTCAGTGAAATTACACATACATGAAATTCACAAAAGCATTTAACACCATCTGTTTGGGATACTTAGTGTGAACATATTCGGGGGGGGGGGGGAAATTAGTAATTATAGGGGGAGGAAATTAACATATTGGACTAATTAACAGCATCTTCTGGAAAAGAGACTGGGAAGATAACCAATTACAAAACTTGCATGTTTACTGTTCTCCAAGCTATAAATAATGATTGCTCAATATGGCCCTCCTTGGGTTTCTTTTTTTTTTTTTTTTCTGGTTCATGTTTTCCCCTCTAAAAGATGATCTCTGCACTGTGTCTAAGAAAGTGAGAAAAGCCAGAGAAAAAACTCGGACATTGCAGGCTCTGTGATCTGGTTCTATACATCCATGCTGCTGTATGGAGAACACCAATGTTTCAATGGGATACAACCTTATTGTTATGAGGGATCAAACTGAAGGACGCATACAGCTCATCTAATTTCAGACATAAAAAAAAAAAAAATCAGAGTACAGTTAGCCACAGGAGCTTGCTATCCTTGGAGCCCTTTAAAGAAAAAGCATTTCATTTCTGCTCCATTGTTGAGGATGAAATCATGCTTTACACTTTAACTATACCAACTAGAACTTTACTGACTATGAAGAGGAGATTACTATATTGCAGATGTCCATTTTTGATAAGAAGACTCATAGGTGAATAGTCCAGACCGTTTTGAGGATCCTGCAATTGTCATGGGAGACAAAAGGAATACGTGTGCTCAGAAGTACCATGCTGATGATCCACCACATTGAGAAAAGTACATCGGCCCATGCTAAGCAAAAAAAAGTGAATTTTTGTCCCTACCACGTCCCAAACTTCACTTCATGCTTATGCCTGAGTCTGGGCTTATGTCCAGCTGGTCTGAACAAGACGCACCTCAGGGTTTTACTGTATGTATAAGCTCATTCTTAAAGCAGAGTACAGGTTCACAGGATTTTGAAGGATGCTGCAGAAAGGGCTGTGGAGGCAAGCATCATGGGAAGGTACGTTCTAGAAAAGCTGCATGTTGTTGCTGTATAACAGTCAAGCTTCATTAATTTCAGAGCAGCCCTTTACCTTTATGATCAGCGATACCTTACAACGATAGTGCAATAGAAGAGGGGCTTCTGTGACTTCTCTCTTCCATTTTCATATTAAAATGCTATTATAGTAGTTGCACTCAGTCTGAGAAGATGTCCTGTATTAATGCATCATGTAAATAGCCCAGAAAATTATTTTTTTCAACAATTGAAAAGTAAATTGTTTGCCAGCTTCTAAGACAGCATGGTGAGATTTTTCTTTTTTTTTTCTTTTTTTTTTTTTTTTTCAATAGAAGCTCTGGACAAGGAAAAATACATTATGAATTCATGGTAAGTTTTACAATCATATTTACAAAAATATTCAAAAGGCAAAGAACACCTGAAAAAAAGGGTCCAAAATTATGAAAGATTTCACAGAACCTCATCTCCCTTTCCTTTGTTACCAGCTACAGAATGGAATAGATGGTCATTAAAATTTATCCAAGCAGACACACCACGAGGCAGAGTTGTTCCCTGGAACACAATGGCAGAAGTTGCAGAGCTCAGGCTAGTTTCATAATACAGGTCAACACACCCATTTACATGCAAATTAAGAGGCAGTTAAGGCAACACAACTTTCAGACTTCAGGCTGATCAGCTTATCTAGATCAGCTTACTGTCCCTAAGGAATTGATACTGTCACAGTAAAACACAATTGATCTGATATATCACACTGAAAGAATTTTTTCTTGCCTGAGCCTCATTTCCTTTGTCATTCCTTACGGCTGAAGAACTGGCCAAACGATAATATCTACATTATTACAAGATATTTTAAACTTCTCCCTCCATGAAGATTTACCAGGGGCAAGAGAAGTGGAGGGGAAAGAAACTTTCTTTTTCCCCTAGTAGCATCACTCATTGCAGCACGAGCCCCCCATTCAGTCACCCCACAGAGGAGTGGCTGTGAGTGTGCCTCTCCCACTTCTGAAGCAAAGCTGGACCCACTTTCACATCTCTTACAGTATCATTTTTGTGCTGATGCTTTTTAACCAAGAATCAAGCACAAGAACATCACAGTGGATGTGACATTCCATTTACCCCACTGCCAGTGCCCCTAAATGCCCCTGCCCTACCTCTCTGTCAGAAAACCTTCTGTCCTTACCTAAAATGTTAGAGCCACGCTTTGCAGACTTGATGGTGGGATCAGGAAAGAGAAATGGTAAAGTCTGGAGGTTAAACATATGTACTGTGTCCTGATTTGAAGGACTGGTGTTTTTCATGGTAAATACCCCATGGATCTGATTGAAATGGTCCAAGGTTCATCCCTAGCTTACACAAGATGTCAGTCTGCTCAGAGCACCCCAGTTTCTACAGTGAATGCCACACAAGGATTTTACAGGCTCATCCACTTGTCTTTGCCTGCCCAACCTGGATGTCCCATGCCACACTTGGACAATTCCAGACAGTTTTTGACAACAAGTTTGGACCAGTCTGCATCCAGACACTTTAACTGTACTGACCTTCAACTATCATATCAGTCGGTGAGTATAGTCAGCTTAACAGATTAAGTTATGAAAAAGGGCTGTCATTAGTAGTTCACCTGAAGCTCCTTCCAGGTGTGCAAAATTCAAAGTTTTCTTTCCATCTCACACCACTGCATACTGTTGCCAATGAAAACCCAAGGCTGGAGGCACTATTGCAGGAAAAGATGTTCCTGGAGCAAGGACACTTTGAAAACAGATCCTACAGTAACAAGAAGCCAACAAGAAACGGAGAAATAAATACCTGTGACATTGGTGCGGGCTGACAAAGCTTCACAGTACTTTTCCAGTAGAACGGACAAGGGCAGGTTCACAGAAGTTTCACAGTGGAGAACTATCTGGAGGAACAGATAGAAACAAAACAAAAGTAAAGCAGCAGTACAGGGTGGCTTTTCTCATTCATGAGTACAACAAGCCCCAGCACTTTTATAGAATCATAGAATCATTAAGGTTGGAAAAGACCTCAAGGATCATCAAGTCCAACCCAACACCACCTAACCCACTAAACCATGTCCCTAAGCACCACATCTACACGTTTCTTGAACACCTCCAGGGATGGTGACTCCACCACTGCCCTGGGCAGCCTGTTCCAATGCCTGAGCACTCTTTCAGTAGTTATTTTACAGCAGTTCCCATTCATCATTGGTTCAGGTACAGACATCCCCTCATGACAGAGAAGACTGATGGTTGCACTTGCTTAGCTCCATGACTTCAGGTGGCATTCATCTGCCTAAACATAGGCATCTACAAATGAACCACGTCTTCTGGACCTCTTCTTGTGGGAGCTGGTCAACAGCATTAACAAAGTTCAGGACACAACTTATCTCACCTAAAAGCAGATGCCTAAAATAGAGAAGATTAATCACACCCCATTAAAGATCATGTGTGGCATTTTTTCAACTAACTTTTAATGGTCCCATGGCTGCTAAAGATCCTTACACAGCCACAAAAGAGAGACAGGAATTGGCAAAGGGCAATTCAGAAGACTTGAGGAAAGTGTTTCCATTGACCGAACAGGAAAAGCAGGCATCCCTGTAAGGTGATCCTTGGCTCTTTTTAGCCAGTAAAAAAGACACAAGTTTCTGACCCTCAGAAACTTCAGAGTGCTAAGTCCTCCACTGAGGGCAAATGCTAGTGAGAAAGAGAGCAGTAATACCAATACGGGCACTTCAAGAAAGCTGCAGTATGGGATAATAGTACATCCCCTAGTAAATTTTAGGAAATGTATATTTAGAGTTGAATCCAGGGAATAAGTTGTCATTTTGAAGTCACTGAGGTTTGTTACTAATAAAATTTGAAGATTCTGTAGGATGTTTTAGCTAATCTCAGGCAATCTGGTCATCACGGAGACTGCAGGAAGAACTGAAACAAGAAGGAGTATCCTGAAGAGCAGAATGTCCTAAACAAACATGTGCTTCGTTAACTTTGTTTACCATTAATCAGCACTTTCTGCCAGTTAAGCAGGAATTGTCTATAAGTAGACGCTGATTTGTAACCAGGGGGTGCTAGCTTTGTGGATTACCACCTGGCATCCATCTCTGCGCAGAAACGCAATAAAACAATATCTCGACTCTCCATGTGGATTGACTTGTTGCATACCGGGTGACAGACCCCAATTCTGGGACAATAATTTTCACCCTCAAAAATGAAATTACCAAAGTGGTGAGAAAATTCAGGAGTGACACATCTATGGCAGAATCTTCCACTTTCAAACTATGAAACAAAATCTTCCTGACTATGCCTGAGGGGATATAAAGACGTGGCAACACACAAAATGCCTTTGCTTTTCTATTTACACAGAATGACTCTAATGTAATCCAGGCAGCTTTTGCTCAGGGAAACAGCCATACTCCTTGAATGTTGATGTTACATTTCAGTGCTTTAAGATGCATTAAGTGACTGTAGAACCCTTTTCATGTCACAGAATTCCTTGTCACTTAATAAGAAGTGGAGTAAATGATCATGACAACAGAATTCATCAGCAGTGTTGGTCTCTAAAGAACAACTATTCTTTGTACGATACCATTTCTATCTATTTCTCACTCTGCTGTTATTTTACAAAATAGGAAGCCTTGAAATACAAGCCAAAAGCCTTTCTCAGACTTCATTATTTTTGAAATACACATCCTGAAGTTGCTGTTTCTCCTGCAGGGAGGCTCAAACTCCTGCCTCCCATGGCAAAGCCTTCCAGGGTACTGACCATGCGCGGTCAGGTCGAGGGGACAGATAAAGGCAGCGGCTCTGTTCTGCAGCCAGGGCAGATGCCATCACACAAGGCACAGAACTCCAGCCGAGCCTGCCAGCAAGCGGACTCTGGAGTGGTCATGCCAGACCCAGTCACGTGAGTTGACATAGCAGAGACATTTCTTCCCTTCTGCCCGTCTGTCCCTCCGCTACCTCACCGGCCAAAGCGCTGTCTCAGTTCAAAGAAGAAACCTAAGACAGTTCCACGTACTGTAAATACACTGCGTGTTCAGCTGTTCGCTTCCCAAGATGATGGGAAAGAACAGACAGAGGTCAAGTTTGGCACAGCGTGTGTAGAAGCAAGAAAGGTTAAATGTCACATTTGCTTTAGGGTCAACTTAGGTTCATTTGGCTAGAGGGAAAAGCACCTTCCACATATTACGTTACTTTTGCTTTCATTTTCTCTCCACTAACCATGGTGAACAGCTTTTTTCTGTGTGATACTTTCAAAAAATTGTATTTAAAGCAGACAAACCCCAAAAACCTAAAAAACACTCTTAAAAACAACAAAGAACAGCAAAAAATGAACTACTTAGGTAATGTAGAATTTTAAGGATAAATCACTGGCCCTGTGTCTGTGTGTTCTGAAATATTTGTTGCTTTGAGTAACTAATGCACTACTTCACACAGACTGCATTTCTCTCAAGACAGCTACTATTCCATCACCTCTTCCCATCAAATCAGTTCTACGTTGTGTTGTACATTTACCTGAAACATGCACTGAAATGTCTATCTTCATTTCTCTGAGCCACTGTGGACAGTTATGAACAAATAAAAATAATGCCTGAGCCAGAGATTAAGGCGAAAAGGAGTCCTTTACTTTCTAAAGCAGGGGCACCACTTAATGGTCTACAGACCAGTTCTGACCCTTCAAAACAACATATGGAGTCTTTTGTCAACTTCCCATTCACATCCGAGAGGACTTTCAGAAAAGCAGTGGATGAATTGCTCTAGTGCATCCCTGTCTGCATCTCTCATGGTCATTCCATTAGACTTTTCTCCTTGGCCATGGTCACTGCTCTTCATTCATCCATGAAAAGGTCCTCACGTCTGCCAGAGGGCATGCAACTACGAGACACAATCAGAGGAACTCACCAGAAAATCACCTCTAGATATGGGAAGGGCAGTTGAAAAGGGCAACAACCTAAGAGAGAGTAACACATCACCAGGTTACGTTGTTAGAAGTTGCAAAGCGCTAATTAGTGTGTGCTCCTCTGAAAACCGAAGGGCTCCATCTTGCAAACATTTATTTATGCAGAATTTGTTCTTTGTCACACAAGTACTCTCATAAATTACTAACATGAGGTTAGTATGCACACATATGCAATAAACACGCCTCAATGGATCCATACGGAGAGCTCTGAGCATAAATTCATATCTGACCCATCACAGTGTTGCCTCCTCTCAGTTCCTACCAGAATTTGTAGTTATTTCATTGAGATTAGAGAGGACTTGTAAATTAATTTGAAAAATTTAACATAGAGTCCTGGTCTGAAAGATTATTGTGTTTCTTTAAGTAGTGACATATGTATGTATGTATATGTATATATATATACACACACACACATATATATATATATATAAAACAAATGAACACTGGCACTGTAATTCACCTGTACTGGAGAAGTTGTTTTTTTTCTCTCAGACATAAGAAATGGCTACAGTAATGTAAACAAGCCCCCAAAGCTCCAAATAGGATCCAAAATTGTCAATATACGCATAAAGCTGCCACAGAGATACAATGGACAGCATCCTCTAAGTTTAAATATCTAGCAATAAGAAGCAGCAGAGCAGATAAAGTCAGCGTGATGGAAAAATGAAGGAAAGAGTTAAGGTGGAAAAGGATGACACACGACAGTGGGACATTTGTTGCCAAGATGGGAGAGGGAAGCTCAAGAGGCAGTGAATGCTGCCAAACATGGGCCGATGCATCCACTCCAATTTCCCACTCTCACACAAGAAATCCCAGATACCATATTCTGGTTGTCTAATAAAAGCAATTTTTTTCAAAAAAGCTGTTATGCCTCTCTGTAAAACATCTGCTGGTGCCACGCTGAACAAAAGCAGAGCTGCTAACATCTGAGACATAGTCTCAAAGTAACAGAGTAAAAATTCTCCCTTTCAAAAAAATGTAATATCTAGTACTTACAGGGTCCTAGAGGAATCCATCCCATGGAACTATGACAACATCTCATCAGAAAGCCACTCAGAAAAGCAGTGGGATTTACCTCAACTAGCTCAGACTCCAAAATAGAGAGAGCAACAGCTGAGCTGAGATCACTCAGGGATTCCTTTGCAATTCAGGTTGAGAAGTAGGAATTTTTCAGGTGCAGTTCATCTGCCAGATTTTAAATCTTTAAGTTGAAGTGAATCAGTCCCTGACCTCCACTGACTGCATCAGCTGGGTCTCATCCACTATAAGGACAGAGTAACTTAGTTGAATCCTTCCTAAATTTCCTTTAGACGCGATATACAAAAGGAGAGATAAAAGCATTCTGAGATGTGATGGCTACAGAAGACAGGAACACATCACCATCTTATAAAATTGTCTGGAGTGCTACTATTTTCTTTCTTTTACTGAGCAAGATGAAGTGATCTACATTTTGTAGTCATCAACCACAAAATGTGCTCAGTCCACAGCTGACAAGAGAAGGATCCAACTCATGTGTCCGCTGCCACATAAAAATGAAGTCAGTCCAAACTAGCTATCTGTGCTCTTTAAAAAGTCAAAGCACTTTCCTCTCCTGAGTAGGTATCTAAGGTAATGGCAAGGATCAGGTTAGGAGGATGCTTACTCCTACCCTTCACTTCTGTGAAGCAGCACTGCTGTTAAGACTCCTGCCGCGCCTCCTCCAGGGGTTTCTGTAAAACATCCGTGAGTGCTGAGGCCTTAAATTCTGCCTCGTTTCAACATCAATACTGCAGTGACATTGCCTTCAGCACACAGAACACTGCTATGTGGTAGTTTTGCCCCGGAACTCAAAAAGAAAAAAAAAAAACAAGGAGAAAAAAAAAAAAAGAAAACTTGTATATAATTTTTACTTTTTCAATTAGACAATGCAAATAAATTAATTTCAGAAATACTCCTGGCTCAAAAGTCATTGTGCTGGTTTTGGCTGGGATAGAGTCAATTTTCTTCATAGTAGCTCATATGGTGCTGTGTTTTGGATTTGTACTGTAAACACTGTTGATAATACAGAGACATTTTAGCTACTGCTGAGCAGTGCTCACACAGAGTCAAGGCTTTTTCTGCCTCTCACCCCATCCCACCAGCAAGTAGGCTGGGGGTGCACAAGAAGTTGGGAGGGGACACAGCTGGGACAGCTGACCCCAACTGACCAAAGGGTTACTCCATACCATATGACATCATGCTCAGTATATACAGCTGAGAGGAAGAAGAAGGAAGGGGGAGATGTTCAGAGTTATGGCACTGTGTCTTCCCAAGTAACCACTATGTGTGATGGAGCCCTGCTTTCCTGGAGATGGCTGAACACCTGCCTGCCGATGGGAAGCTGCAAATGAATTCCTTGTTTTGCTTTGCTTGTGCATGTGGCTCTTGCTTTAACTGTTAAACTGTCTTTATCTCAACCCATGATCTTTCTCATTTTCACTTTTTGAGTCTCTTCCCCACCCCACTTGAGGGGAGTGAGCGAGCGGCTGTGTGGTACTTTTTTCTGGCTGGGGTTAAACCACAACAGTAACCTTACTAAGTTAAGCTCTAAGAGTGTTCCTTTTCTACAATGAGATCGAGTGTTCAGCTGAACATTTGGGAAGGACTATCTCAGAGCAGTTAAATGCAAAAACTGCTAGTTTGTGTCCACAGATGCTCAATTTAGGGAAACGCATCTAACTTCACCATGAAAATATAATCAGTGAAAGAGCTTGATGCAGCAAAATCAAGGCAAATCCCACACTTCCTCGACAAAACCCACACTCTGTTCGAATACAGCTAGGGACTTTCCAGGCCAGGTGGGCATCTAGCAAGTTTTACAGGGGTTCCTGCCATCATCAGTACTTGTGTGTGAAAACAGATGCTTTGAGAAAAAAACACCAGGTATTCAGTGCAATGCACTTATAACAAATGCCAACATTCATCTGAGAAGCTCTTTCTCCCTAACAAGAGATGACAATACATGTGGCAGAGTGAGGAGGGACAGATTATTTGCTGACTACTAATCACCTGAAGGAATATGCACAGCCAGGAGAGTGAAGAATGCTACTTAAGGAGGAAAACAGAGAACAGCCTAGGAGAGGAAGGGAAAGCAGTCTTTTCTGTGGCCAGGATGGATTTATATTCACGGTCATGTGGTTACTTCATACACAAGATGTATGCAAAAGAAACGCTTATTAAAGGACAGTGTTAAGAGAGCCGGCACGGTGGAAATACTTTGCTTGTTGAAGAACCAAAAAAGGACAGTCCTCTGCTTCAAGATATCTTTAGCCTTTCTCAATTCTGTAACGTAACTTTTCTAGTGCAGCAGCACTTGGCAGTATACAATTGTTTGTCTCTGTTTCACCAGAAAAATAATTTCCATTTGTGATAGAAGGTCTAAATACAAGTTTTCACAGGAACCTGCAACCTGAACCCTGAGCCAGCTAAGGTTACAGTAAAGGGAAAGACTTCTAGGCACAGTTCAAGAAAAACATTCTCCTTTTCGAGTCATCCTTCAGCTCTTTCAACTCCCTGTCATTAGTTGTCTCTAAATTAATCCAAGCGGCTAGATAAAATAGTGCTACTAGCTAGTAAACCGCAAATGATACAGGAGATGTTGCTCTGTGATCTTAGAGGCCAGCATGTATTCTGCAGCTCTTCCAGGAAGTCTGGAGAAAGAGAATGTAAGTATGCATGGAATGGGAAGTGGGATCTCAATCCAATAAAGCAACTAAACACATGCTCAGTTCTAAGCATGAAATTAAATTCATCTTTATTCAGAAATAAACTTTAAAAACTCAAGCATCTGCTGCAGAGCCCACCACTGAGCTTCAGTTGTCTTTGAAATGTGGAGATCTGCCTTCATAAAGTATCTGCCTACATACTCTACTGAATAAGGGTGTACAGGGGGGGTTCTTCATCCACTGAAAACCACGCATGTGCTAAGTGCCTTTCTGAGTCACAGCATACAAAGAAAAACTGTTTGAGGCCACCCATGAGCTGGACTTGTCCCACCAAGTCTCCATGCCCTCCAAAAGCAACATGAGATATTAAAAAGCAGCAAAACAGCATTTGAATCACAGGCTACGTCTGTCTTCAAATAAAATTGTTCAATTGAAAGAATTTTCAGTTTCATACCCTTGAAGAGTTTTGCTCCTCATTCCCATATCTGTGGATAACATATTCAGAAGCTGGAAGGGCAGCAAGCCCTTCACAGCACTCCTGCCTTCATGTCTGCCCTTCTTCTAGGTCTTCACACCAAATCCATAACTAATCCTTCCCCTCTCTTTCCACCCAATTCACAGAACTATGAATCCCCTCAGCAGCTCAAATGTGATCCATCTCACTCGCCTATTTCAGAAGGCATTGCTTTAGGCTCCCCAATATTCAGTGGAAGAAGGAATCACTATCAAGGAACAGTCCATCACTTCTGCTTTAAACACGTACTTTAGGACAAGATGACTTATGCACCAGAGACAAAACACACAGCGAGTCCAGGGGAGCTCAAGCTTAACCGTCACATTTACCCAGATGAATGCCAGCATCTCAGGTAGCTCTCCTAGGCAAACTCTTATCTACCTGAACAGTCTCTGCAAAGATTTTTCACCCATCCATCGTTATCACACTGCAACTAGAGGTCAAGGCCTCCCTTCACAGGCTCTCCCAACTCCAGATCATCAATGGAATGTCAACAGTGGTACCTCTATATCCTCCACAAAATGTTCCTTTGACCTGACACTTCACGATAGTTCACTGGCTCATTCTTATTCTCTTTCTCTCCATCCATTGCTTCTTCCTTTAAACTGCTAACTCTTGGACTGGAGCCCACCTTCAGAATTTGGAAAGCGTGTATCACAGTGAAATTTAACTCCAAGACTGGAAAAAGAGAAGGTCTAACAACAGCCTTTCACTACCTGAAGGGGAATTACAGAGGAGTCAGACTCTTCTCAGAAGTTTATAGCAAAAGGACAAGAGGCAGGCATCACTGACAAGTTGCAGCAAGGAAAAATTTCACAGGACATGAAGAAAAAGTTATACACCATGAAAACATTTGAGCACTGGAAAAGAGGTTCAGAGATGTTGTGAAATCTCCATCGTTGCAGATTTTCACAATTAAGCTGGATGAGGTCCTGAACATGATCTGGTTTTGGAATTAGACCTGCTTTGAGAAGGAGGCTGGACGAGACACCTCAAGCAGTCCCTTCCAGCATAAATTATTTTTCCATTCATTTATTATAGTCCCTATAGCCCTTATGGTAAAAAAAAATAATAGTCAACTGTTACTACCAGACCCTTCCTGTTGGCAATGCTGTAATGAACAGTATACAGACTGTATCTTGAACAATAACCAGCAATCTAGAGGCTTTGAGGGTTTTTTCACTCATGTTTCTAACATTTTGGACTCTGTTCACATAATCATAACTAAAATATTATGTTGAATACTATGAAGGTATTTTAAAATTACTTTTATATTTAAAGATAGAACTTTCTTTTAAACTTTTTTTTCCATACAAAAGAAATACTGAAAGTCTGACAAGACTTGAAAACATATATATAGTATGTATAATGAAATATAAATATTAATTAACATTATTTCTATACATATATAATGAAAAGACACTTGTTTTGAGAAAGCAGGAGTTTGTAACACCTGGGAGGGTGTCTCAAGTTCAAGGCGAACTAAATAGCAGGTCTCCCAGCAGTTAGCACATGAGGCAGGATGAGGAAAGATCCTCACTCCGTCTGATTTGGAGATGGTCTAGTCAAAATCCCGTCATGTGCTCTGAGACATCATTCTTGTCAGCCAGAGGGATAACCCTGGCCTTCATCTCTGCTTTGATAACAGCAGGAGCAGACTGGTCCCTGGAAGTCCTCACCCCCAAAACAAGGACCAGAACTGAGAAAGCAGTGGCCTGTGATGGCCACACTACAAAGCACAGCCACCGGTGCTGGCTCACGGGCCACCTCTCTGCTTCTGCAGGCATGAGCCTCCCAAAACCCAAACTATGTCTGGGCTGTGGGAGTCTGCTACTGCCACTCAAAGGAAACCGATACTTTAGTCCGAGCACTGAGACGCCTGCCAACAGACCCGCAGGCAACCTGTTGGGACTCATCAGCACGTTTCCTTTAATTCACTTTCACCTTCTTCCCTCCTTCCTTTCCACTGGAAAAGCCAACCCTGCTAGAGGACAGGACTCCACAAATTAAGGCAGCACAGAGACAGCAGCACTCAGAGAGCCACCACATCCCAGGAACCTGGGTAACAGCACGAGAGATTATCCCATAGCCCCCAGAGGCAATGGCTCCCTTCCAGTTCTCTGGCACTTCAGCTACTATTACCAGGGCAAGGGTTTAGCATTGCAGTGAGGACAGCTAATGTATTTTAATCTCCATCTGCATTGCTCACTATTTACTTTCCCTGCACACAGAAACCCAGAGCGGATAGTTATTCAGCTAGGATTACGCAAAAGTTTACAGAGCTTTAATTACTTTCACTTTCTTACAGCTCTGTTGACGAAGGTACTTTTCAGCTCTTGAAATACCAAATGGATTTTCCTTCTTATTTAGTGAAAACAAGTTTCTGTACAAACACGTGCCATTTAATTGATCATTCCCAAAGGAGGACAGCTTCCAAGTCCTCCACCCATTTAGCTCCACAACAGAGCTGTCAGGCTGGGGGACAAGTCACGCACGGGTCGGAGCAGCACGTTCCCAGCACCCGACTCTCAACGTGGGCTCACTTGAGGTATTCGTGAGCCAGAGGTCAGGACAGGATGTCAACACTCATCTCTGTGAACTGGCTTTCTCAGAACACCACTGTTCCTGCTGGAAGTTCCAGCGTTTCCCAAATGGCACAGCCTTTGTCAAGATCACGTAGAGCCGGCAGAACCTCTGCTTGTGAGAGCCAACCCAAATGATCCCAGACCCAGAGAACTGATCAGTACATAGGAATATGTCAAAGAGCATTGCCGAAAGCATCTAACAATTATCCCCACACTGGCACCAGAAAGTGGAAATGAAATTTTTCTCCATTTGGACATGACTGATGAAATTCAAGCAGCCTTTCATCTGAAGGACAGTACTTGTTAGCTGACTGACTGCAATGGTGAATGACTAGTTTCTATTTGTCTTCTCTTGTAATAAGGGTAATAGCAAAATTTATCCAACTCTTCAGAGAAAAAAAAATAAAACGCATAAACTTGTCTACCCAACATTTGCCAGCTCAAAAATAGTCGTCTTCAAAACTATTAATACTAAAAACAACCAACCAAACAAACAAACAAAAAAAAAGGATTAGCAGTAAAAGAAACTAATTCTGTATAAAGAAATAGTCTGATAAAGCAAACTAGCAGGAAGCATTTAGTTATTATGAATAGGAAGCTAAGAAGGCAAAGACAATGTCTATGCAGTGCTTTGATACATATCATTATATCTACAGGAGGCAAGAAGGTGCCATGTGGCTCACTGGACAGCTCCAGCTTTACGTCCAAGAGTTAATGTTTGTGTTTTCATACGATCATAGAATCACAGAATCATAGATGTCTCGCCCCACTACAGTGGATGGATGAGAGAGGTTTTTGTGATTCCCCAAAAAGGAGCCACCGGCTAGGTGGAGTCAGACAATGACTTGAAGAACAATACAACACAATTGTATTGACCTCAGGAACTGCAAAAACATCGCGGACCAACTTCTCTGAGTCAAGCACCCAATCACACTTACTGATTATCTCTAGACATCACTGATCCATTAACCAAGTACCAAATAACGCTCAGTCATTATTTGAGGAAAATAATCAGACAGAAGACAGAGTATGAAAGAGATAGAGAGACACACACAAAGAGACAAACACAAACACAGAGAACATCACCAATCCTTCGGTCCAACATGTGTCTTCTCTTCATAGAATCACAGAATCACAGAATCAGTAAGGTTGGAAAAGACCTCAAGGATCATCAAGTCCAACCATCAACCCAACACCACCTAACCCACTAAATCATGTCCCTACAGGTTTAGGTACTAAACATATTGTCACAACTTCTACCACATATTAAAAGTCTTTCGAGTGTGCTGAGAAGGACAGAAAATAATTTGTGTGTCTGAGAGAGAGCGAGAATTTTGGCTAACAGTCAGAACTCTTCGTTTCAGGCAGAAACTCCTTGCATAGGGTGGTGACGGGTCAACAGGGAGTACAGTTTGGGCTTCATCTTTTATACAGTTTGGTCCGATCCAGTCCTGGACTGGGGGAACCCTTCCGGGTTGACCTTTGGGGGGCGCAACAGCCCTGCATCCAGGTTGCTCTCACGGGGGGGGGGGGGTGCAGCTGGTTCTCCACCAGGGAGAGGACTCCAGCCCCCAGCACCCATGCTCCACCTCAACGGGTGTGCCCCTCACTCAAGCCATCAACAACTCGCTAATGTTCATTCACAAAATAGCTTTTCTTCCAACATGCTCTGCCACAGTTGTTCCCGGACATGGTGGCGTCTCTTCTTCAGCAATGTTCTGTCCGAGTGCACTGCCCAAGCACTCCTGGTGGAGCCTCTTCTATAGAAAATGCTCTGCCCATTGTTTGAGACATAAACATAGATAAACAACATCATCCGGGAGGGGATGGGTAGGAGTCCAGTCCAGGAGGGGATGGGTAAGGGTCCAGTCCAGGAGGGGATGGGTAGGGGTCCAGTCCGTGACAACAGAATCACAGAATCATTTAGGTTGGAAAGGACTTTAAGGGAGAACAGACTACATCTGGGATTAAAACTGCTGTTGGTTAAAAGAAAGACGTTTACATTATCAAGATGTGTTCTATCGGTTTCAATTTATAGACACAGAGTGGAAAAGTAAATTCTTGCAGAAATATCATTTACCAGATAAAATTTTAATCTACTGTAAACCAACTTTTCCACAAAGCCTCTTTCTTGGTTTTGCAGTGCTTCAAACCTGAAAGTGACATAAACTAAAAAGGATCAAATTCAGCGGTGTGTGTAGCCTGTTTTTACCACCCACATTTCCTCACCTCTCCCACTCCCCCCCCCCCAAAAAAAAATCTGCAGAACTATTTAAAAAATCTAGAAATGTGCAAATGCTTGTGTTAATAGAATATTTTTAAAATATTTTGTTTACTAATACATAGGGCAAAATGAAAATAAAACCAGCAACACACTTCCTTAAAAAGCTGCTATTATCCACCACCCGGTTTTTCTCATTGTGAATCTCTCAGATCATCACATCACCAGCAGGATCCTAAAGTAATCTCTAACACAAAGAAAGCTGATCGCTGAATTCATAGCAATTAAGAGTTTGCCTTACAGGAAAATGCCTCCCTCAGGCACTCATTGAGAGCCCTGAGCAATAGTCCATCTAAGCTAATAAATCAGACAGTGCACAGGTCTCTTTTAAGTACTTAATCATTTATACTGTTAAATTTTTAGAATGGTTCCTGGCCACATTTTTTTGCCCCAAGCAAATCTAGCAGTATCTCAAGCAGTTCCCGGGAATGAGCTGGGAGTTAGGCTGCACCATGGACCAGTCTCAACGGGCAGTTTGCACGCAGTCTCCCCACTTTAGAAGCTGAAAGAGGTTAATAGCATCAGCACAAGCCACTCTCTGGCATTTGGCCTGAAGGCTGAAGAGCTGTCCTGGCAATCTTAATGTACTAGTAGAGGAATAACCTATGAGACTGAAACTAAACAAGTATGTGCCTCCTTGCACTGTCTTCCTCCGCCAGCTTCAGCAGAGGCACACGAGAAGCAGGGCAGGCACAACTGCACTCTGGATTGCAATATGAAGGCCACAGAGTTTAGAGGACTTAATCATTATTTTTTACTGATTTTTTACGATTTGTTTTATTTTTAAGAATTTTTTCCTGTGAGGGTGGTGAGGCAGTGGCCCAGGTTGCCCAGAGAAGCTGTGGATGCCCCATCCCTGGAGGGGTTCAAGGCCAGGCTGGATGAGGCTTTGAGCAACCTGGGCTAGTGGGAGGTGTCCCTGCCCACGGCAGGGGGTTGGAACTCGATGATCTTTAAGGTCCCTTCCAACCCAAACCATTCTGTGATTCCCTGATCTTTATTATTTTTCATCTGCTCTTGACAGAATAATAATATGTAAGCAGATGCCTTATATGAACAAAAGCTATAAACTGCTTTCTTTCTAGTTAAGGGCAGCTATGAATATTGCTGAAATGTTTCATGGCAAAACCACCCGTCAGCCAACATCAGCCGTTCTTCCTCACACGCAACTACCTCCTTCAGACATCCAGTAATTACCACGAGATGGCTACAGATTTAAACCCTGCCAAAGTACAACACCAAGAAAGGCTTCTCATGATGAGATGTTTATGCTGCATTAATTCACAGTAGGACTGAATTTTGGCAGTCTCAGACCAGGAATATTATTTAACTTGTCACCACTGGCTCATACACTCAAACTACTCTGGCTGTTTTTAACAGCTTCAGGAGAACATACGAATTACAGCAAGCTTTGCTTTTATTGTTGATTCCCCTAAATGATGTGAACTCAGGCAGGACTCTACATCAAAATGTGAAAAAAATTTTGTTTGCGTTTGTTTTATAGTTTGTTTGTTTGTTTTTTACATTGAAGTCAATGCATTTTCCACTGTATCATATGTACAGAAACCCTTCAGGAGAACATAAATCTCAGAACCTGCTACACAAGTCTTCACCCTTCTGCTGACCAGCCCTGTGAAATCTATCAGGTCATTCACACCAGCATTTTCATGCAGGGGATCTGATTCTGTCCTAGAAAGCTGCCTCATTTCATAAGTGTTGCAAACCTGCAGCTCCCATGAAACAGAATTGCTCAGCTGCTGTGAAAACTTCAGCTTCCTTAATCGCAGAAGAGGCCAGCTTTGCCTTTTCTCAAATCCACAAGTGTGAATAGAGCCATTGACTTCGAGTCAACTTTCAAGTGTTTTCAAGTGAAACAGGAACTTAAGAACTTTGGAGTTGAGCCAAAATTTTCAAACATTTCTCTTAAGCTCCTTGGTGCAAAGCTTTGTCCAGCTGTAAAACAGAGGTACGGATTTACAAACAACATGCGCAGCTGAAAACACACCCCAAAAGAACAGTAAAAACTCTGCTTTTGCTACAACCGGAGCAATAAGAGCAGTTCTGTACATCAGGCTGAAGATCATCTTCCAACACATTTCCACATACCACACAGGTGCACACAGGTCTGTCTCAGACACAAGTGTGCTACATCCAAACGAGCTCCTCCATGGACGCACACTAGGAATCCACTCAAAGTACACGTTTCTTTCAGACTAAATGCATTTTATAGAAATTTGACATGCTGATTCTTAATCTGCACCTTTTTTTTTCTTTTCTTTCTTTCAAAGCAGATGTTTTGGGTTTTTTTGTAACTACCAAAATTTACAGAAATAATTCAAATTCAAAGCTACAGAGGAACTGGAAAACTTGTAAAACTGTCCATAGATTACATCTGTAGAAGTGCATGACATTTTTTTTTTTTCATTTAAAAGAATTAGTCTGTCAGCTCCTAGTCCCTGAGTATTTTTGATAACCTCACTGGCAAGAAGTCTCCCTCTCTAATTATAAACTGAAATATTTTTATGGGCCAAAAGAAATTAGTAAGGGAAAACACCTTGGAAGGGAAGAGGGACTAAGAGATTAGGAAGAACCGGTTTGGGATTAAAAACAGCAAGTTTGTAGAGCCATTCCACTCTGATCCCATGTGCACTGATGTCTGACGGGAAAAAAGACATTGGTGGTGTTGAGAAAATATTCTCTGCCCTCTAAGAAAGCTACTGCAAAGGTTTTAAGATTAAATCGTTGCTTGCCTTTGGAGCTTTTTGCTTTCCCAGATCTGGCTTCCAGATAGAGACAAAGAAGGAAAAAAAAAAAAAAAAAAGAGGAAATAAACTATAAACTGATTTTCTCTCTTTACCTAAGGCAATGTTAAAGATTGGTCAATTACACTACAGTCCTGAAGGTCCACTGCCGCTCTTTTAATGCTGTGGGAACAGCCTTTAAAAATTCTGCACAAGATCAATGCACCTCCTGCTTAATCTCTCACATCTGTTTTGCAAGTGTCACTTACCACACTTAAAACTACCACTTAAAACAAACAAGCCACCAAAGAAGCCAGTCTGACTTAGGCGTTCAGACTGGGAAAGCTGTTTTGAGTCCAGTCTGACACAGCCCAAATTTATCTCCACCCCATCCCAGCATCACCCAGGGGGAAGCGTGTGATGAAGAAGGACCACGAGGGAAAGCCTCTCTTACATTTCACTCAAGAGAAACTCAGAGCAAACACTCGGATGGATGCGCGGGCTGAACCCTGCCCTTCGCCACCACTGTTTGCGGATCCCTGCGGCGAAAGAACGACCGATGCCACGCACATGCTGCAAGAAGAGGGACCATGGGGACAATGGGCACCGGACAGGGCCACCCATTGCCCCGCTGAACTGTGCATTGGCAGGAAAACTCCCCTCCTCTGGAGCAAGGAGCTGCAACCTCAATGGGGGGTCCTGCGACCCCAGTGGTGGACTTTTTCTGGCAAGGAAAGGGGATGGGGAGGCAGCTGCTTCACCCAGGAGGGGACACCAAGAAGGGTTCAGTCCAGGGGCTCTGAGGGGACCAAGAGGGGAGCAGCCATGCGGTGTTCCAGCACCTGGAGACGGACGGGAGCTGTGGGGGAGCCGGTAACGGTCCCCGTCCGGG